>NC_037668.1:141321437-141478562 GCF_003255815.1 Theropithecus gelada
GTGCAGTGGCCGGATCTCAGCTCACTGCAAGCTCCGCCTCCCGGGTTCACGCCATTCTCCTGCCTCAGCCTCCCGAGTAGCTGGGACTACAGGCGCCTGCCACCTCGCCCGGCTAAGTTTTTGTATTTTTAGTAGAGACGGGGTTTCACTGTGTTAGCCAGGATGGTCTCGATCTCCTGACCTCGTGATCCGCCCGTCTCGGCCTCCCAAAGTGCTGGGATTACAGGCTTGAGCCACCGCGCCCGGCCGCATCTAATTTTTTTATTTTTTGTAGAGATGGGATTTCACCGTGTTAGCCAGGATGGTCTCAATCTCCTGACCTCGTGATCCACCCTCCTCGGCCTCCCAAAGTGCTGGGATTACAGGCATGAGCCACCGCGCCCGGCCCTGTGATGAGGTAGGTACTATTAATATCATTAATATCCCCCTTTCAGATCAGAAACTGAGGCTCAGAGAGGTTAAGAAACTTGCCCCAGGCCAGGTGTGGTGGCCCAGGCCTGTAATCCTAGCATTTTGGGAGGCCAAGGCAGGTGGATCACCTGACCAACATGGTGAAACCCCAGATCTACTAAAGATACAAAAATTAGCTGGACATGGTGGAGTGCACCTATAACCCCAGTTATGCAGGAGGCTGAAGCAGGAGAATCCCTGGAATCTGGGAGGTGGAGGCTGCAGTGAGCTGAGATCGTGCCACTGCACTCCAGCCTGGGGAACAGAGTGAGACTCCGCCTCAAAAGAAAAAAAAAAAGAAAGAAACGAAACTTGCCCCAGGCCACAATGTAAGTGATGGAGCCCACATTCCACTAGGCTAGCACCCAATCAAAAAACCAAAAGCATGGATTCCCCTATTCTCTAAAGAAGATGAGCATTTTTTCAAAACTTTAATTGTATTCAACAAGCCCTGAAATGTCAACTAGGCGTAAGGAATTAGGCAGAGTGTGGTAGGTGTTAGATACAAAGACAAGTAGCATAAAATCTCTGCAATCAAAAGCTAATGACTTGGTATTAACAGCAAAACCACTGTTTAAAAACAGCAACCAAAAACCAAGAGAAAAGTGCTACAAGGATACCTTCTGACCCTTTGAACTATATTATATGTAACACCAAAGGGTAAGGTAATAGCAATGTGGCTGAAAATAACAGGCTAATAGGGAAAGGAAAGGAAGGGAAGAGAGAAAAGAAAACGGTACAGCCAGTGAAGTACACACTTGCCCAGGCAAAACAGTTACATGAGTTGCCTATCTTTTATTTAGTTATAAAGAACAGTATCTTAAACCTGCCCCAAAATTACATCTTAATTCCTCCAGTCCAACTCTCCACTACTTTAAATTCAATGACTAAGAGTTCAGAAACTCATATACATTTTTAAATCCTAAGACTTTTGAGTCTACGAAGCAAGATACTGCTCTCCAAGCCTAAATTTCCTCCCCAAAGTATGACTACATGGGCTGTACCTACAGCACCGCCCCCAGGGGATGCCTTTTCTAGTTTACTTTCCAACAGCATGAAACCGCAGAGGTGGGGAGGATGAAAAAAGGATAACCTTAGCCAAGCCAATACCAGCTTGTTTTTTGTCTCTTCAGAAACAAATATAAGAGAACATATATGACAGTAAAGATACAAAAGTATTAAAAACAAGAACAGGTGCCTCATTATGTTCTCATAAACTTTTTTTGCTCCTTATTCATCATCTTTGATACTTGGATTAAAAACTAAGCATATTAGTAATGAGGTAGGGTATGAGAACCAGAAACTGATACCAGTGTGCTTTTTCTGATCTAGTTTTTAAAATACAGAAAAGCAAATAAGATGAATGGTGAAAAGAAAACTATCTAAACTCCAATTTTAATCTAATCCACTAATGGGTAGATTTAGCACAGTGAAGGGATTTTAGGAAGCCTGCTTTGTCAGGAAGAGGCTAAAATGATTCTGACTTCTAAACTATTTCAAACGAAATAGCAATTTTTAAAAACTGCTATCTCAGCCGGGCACGGTGGCTCATGTCCTGAAACCCCGTCTCTACTAAAAATAAAAAAAAAAAAAAAAATTAGCCAGGTATGGTGGCACATATCTGTAGTCCCAGCTACTTGGGAGGCTGAGGCAGGAGAATTGCTTGAATCTGGGGGGCAGAGGTTGCAGTGAGCTGAGATTTCACCACTGCACTCCAGCCTGCGTGACACAGCGAGACTCTGCCTCGAAAAACAAAACAAAACAAAGAAAACAAACGAAAAAATTGCTATCTCTATGCAGTTTCTAATCAAGAATTTTCTGAGTGGTAGAAGTTTACTTCAACATTAAATTTTTCCTAATAGTCCTTATCCCTGTGTGAAAAATTAAACTCTACCAAGGGGGAAAAATAAAAATGATCTAATTAAAGCTTTCATACAAAGGTTAAGCCTGACTTCTAGCTTTTCAAAGGTTTAATCAAATCATATACACAGGAATTTTGTTTCTCCTTTGCTCTATTCTAGGCATCTATGATGGATAAAGGAAAAGGTGGCATGTTCACCTCTAAAACATATAGAAATAATTTAAAACAGGACTATACAAGGTTTCCAGTGTCTGACAGCCAATCTTTCATATTAATTCTTTTTATTTTTTTTTTTTAATTTTTTTTTTTTTTTTTTTGAGACGGAGTCTCGCGCTGTGTCACCCAGGCTGGAGTGCAGTGGCGCGATCTCGGCTCACTGCAAGCTCCGCCTCCCAGGTTCAGGCCATTCTCCTGCCTCAGCCTCCGAGTAGCTGGGACTACAGGCGCCCGCCACCACGCCCGGCTAGTTTTTTGTATTTTTAGTAGAGACGGGGTTTCACCATGTTAGCCAGGATGGTCTCGATCTCCTGACCTCGTGATCCGCCCGCCTCGGCCTCCCAAAGTGCTGGGATTACAGGCTTGAGCCACCGCGCCCGGCCATATTAATTCTTACTTCCAGTGTGTTATAACTAGAAGACTGATAAAACTTTACCATAACAACAGACCATTTAGCATGCTGGAGAATGAGCATCACACCTAAATTACTTATTGCCAAGACAGATCAGCACAATTTGGATAAAAGTTGCTGAGAGCTGCTGCTAGTGGTATGATTCCCCAAAGACCACGAGTGGGATGGTCGCTGAGGCACATATATTAATGCTTATAACAGGCAATGGAACTCCACAGCTGTATTCTACTAGGGCAGGAAAAAAATATCAAAGACAGTTTTTTTTTTTTGAGATGGAGTTTCACTCTTGTTGCCTAGGTTTGAGTGCAATGTGCATTCTCGGCTCACCACAACCTTTGCTTCCCAGGTTGAACTGAGTCTCCTGCCTCAGTCTCCTGAGTAGCTGGGATTACAGGCACCCGCCACAACGCTCAGCTAATTTTGTATTTTTAGTAGAGACAGGCTTCTCCATGTTGGTCAGGCTGGTCTCGAACTCCCGACTTCAGGTGATCTGCCCGCCTGGGCCTCCCAAAGTGCTGGGATTACAGGCGTGAGCCACCGTGCCCAGTTTTAAGCATATTGATAGCCTCAACAGCTAAGGCATAACTAAGATGCCACAGGGCAGATCTACTGTAGTTCAGACAGAAAGCTGATTCAATGACATACATAAATAATCTACACAGCCACAAGGAATTTACATAATCCCCAAAAGTTCCACAATGTCAATGCACAATCCTATAGTATAGTAATATCTCACCCTTCAAAAGCAAATATTGCATCTAGGAAAATACTAGGATTTTAAACTCACCTATAAAGATACATGAAGAAGCAGAGCAAGTGGAATCCAAGCTTGATCATGGCTTCCTTCATGTGTGACTTCAGCTGCCCTCGATTGTGTATTTCTGTTGGATCAAACACTCCCATGTTACCACTCGGC
The DNA here is from genome assembly GCF_003255815.1 of Theropithecus gelada. Lineage (NCBI taxonomy): Eukaryota > Metazoa > Chordata > Mammalia > Primates > Cercopithecidae > Theropithecus > Theropithecus gelada. The sequence goes on from NC_037668.1 coordinate 141,325,293, forward strand.
ACCATAATGTATCTGATAAATTAAAGGACACACACATTAGAAGGAATATCAAATCATAGGCATAAGTATTCAAATATAAGTAGCCAATAATAATCGACTTTTAAAAGTGAACCAGTCAGGCCCGGTACTGTGGCTCATGCCTGTAATCCCAGCAATTTGGGAGGCCGAGGCAGGTGGATCACTTGAGCTCAGGAGTTCAAGACCAGCCTGGCCAACATGGTGAAACCCTGTCTCTACTAAAAATACAAAAATTAGCTGGGCATGGTGGTGGGCACCTGAAATCCCAGCTATTGGAGAAGCTGAGGCAGGAGAATCACCTGAACCCGGAAGGCAGAGGTTGCAGTGAGCCAAGATTGCACCACTGAGCCCCAGCCTGGGTGACAGAGCAAAACTCCATCTAAAAAAAAAAAAAAAGTGAGCCAATCATAGCAACCTTACATTCATACCACATATGGACAGAGTAGTATGATAATGTCATGGGCTGCCACTTAGCTTCCTTTTGAAAGTTACAATACTGCTAATTTTCTGCCCTCTAAAATAAAATACAGTAACATTCCAGATAAGGGTATTTTATGCACTGAAACCCTTTTACTCATCTGTAGAAAACTACCATACCAGTCATATCTACAGCCCTTTTCCATTAGACAAAGGTTAAAGGAGGCTCCAAACCCAAACCAATTTTATTAAGTTCTTAGAAACTTCATTATGGAAATAGGGAAATTAAGGAAGTTAGGTTACTTTGAGAGGATCAATCAGTTTAAGTGTTTGGGCTTCAACATCCAGACTGTGTCATCTGTGTAACATATATGTCCTAACCTAGCACTGTCCATGAATTCTTCCTGCTCTCACGTCTAAGCTTCTTCTAGTACAACCTTAGATATCTCACTTGTCACATAGCTTCTCAATTATCACTTCTTTGAAATGCAAAGGATTCTCTGAGTTCCACAAATCTGAAATTCTCCTTAAAACCCCAGTAGCCCAACTATAGCTGAATAGAAGGTATTTTCATTTGAATATCCAGATAACATCTCATCCTTGTCTAACTTCTAGGTTATCTAATAAGAGTGTCACCATTTTCTTGGTGGTCCTTAAAAACTTCCTCTTACCCAACTGGGACTTCTCTCTTCATCTTTCACAGCCAGTCCATCAAACCCTTGTCCAGTCTTTCTTCCTACCACCACTTACTTAGCTGTCTCCTTTTCTTTCCTTTTTAGATTTTTATTTTTAATTTTTGGGGGTACATAGTAGGTACATATATTTATGGGTTACATGAGATATTTTGATACAGACATGCAATGTGTAATAATACCATCAGGGTAAGGCCAGGCACAGTGGCTCATGACTGTAATCCCAGCACTTTGGGAGGCCAAGGCGGGAGGATCGCCTGAGGTTGAGAGTTCGAGACCAACCTGACCAACATGGAGAAATCCCATCTCTACTAAAAATACAAAATTAGCCAGGCGTGGTGGCGCATGCCTGTAATCCCACAACCTCTGCAACCCGGAAGGCAGAGGTTGCAATGAGCCAAGATTGCAGCATCGCACTCCAGCCTGGGCAACAAGAGCGAAACTCCGTCTCAAAAAAAAAAAAAAAAAATCACATTAGGGTAAATGGGGTATCCACTACCTCAAGCATTTATCCTTGTGTTACAAACAATCCAATTATACTTGTTTCAGTTTATTATTATTATTATTTTTAGACATAATCTCACTCTATTGCCCAGGCTGGAGTGCAGTGGCACGATCTCGGCTCACCGCAACCTCCTCCTCCTGGATTCAAGCAATTCTCCTGCCTCAGCCTCCTGAGTAGCTGGGATTACAGGTGCCCAACACCACCACACCTGGCTAATTTTTGTATTTTTAGTAGAGATGGGGTCTCCCCATGTTGGCCAAGATGGTCCTGAACTCCTGACCTCAGGTGATCCTCCCACCTTGGCCTCCCAAAGTGCTGGGATTACAGGAGTGAGCCACTGTGCTCACCTCTAAAACACACAGGAATAATCTAAAATAGGACTATATAAGGTTTCCAGTGTCTGACAGCCAATCTTTCATATTAATTCTTACTTCCAGTGTGTTATAACTAGAAGACTGATAAAACTTTACCATAACAGACCGTTTAGCATGCTGGAGAATGAGCATCACACCTAAATTACTTATTGCCAAGACAGATCAACACAATTTGGATAAAAGTTGCTGAGGCTGCTGCTAGTGGTATGATTCCCCAAAGACCACGAGTGGGATGGTCACTGAGGCACATATATTAATGCTTATAACAGGCAGTGGAACTTCACAGCTGTATTCTACTAGGGCAGGAAAAAAATATCAAAGACAGTTTTTGATTTTTTTTATATCCATCAAAAAAAAAAAAAAAGACACACACAATAAAAAGTGTTGGCAAGGATGTAGAGAAAATGGAACCCCCAATACACAGTTTGTGGGAATGTCAAATAGTGCAGCTATGGCTGGGCACAGTGGCTCACGCCTGTAATCCCAACACTTTGGGTGGCTGAGGTGGGAGGATCGCTTGAGCCCAGGAGGTTGAGGCTGTACTAATCCAAGATCACGCCACTGCACTCCAGCCTGGGCAATAGAGTAAGACTTTGTCTCAAAAAAAAAAAAAAAAAAGTGCAGCTGCTTCTGAAAACACTCAGGCAGTTCTTCAAAAGGGTAAATATAGAGTTACTATATGACTCAAGTGATTCCACTTCCTAGGTATTTTGCCTCTTTGTCCTGTGGACTACTGTACTTTATCTCCAACAGCATAAAGTACAGTGGTCTGAAAATAGCAAATAATCAATCTGTTGATTTTTTAAATCTTTTTAAATAGGAGGTAAACTTGTGACCAGCAGACAGCCAACCTGTCACTGCAGTTACCAGGGCAATAAATATACATGATCTTTGTCTTTACAATTATATCAAAAAAAGAATCTTCAGTTTTTTTTTTTTTTTTTTTGAGACTGGATCTCGCTCTGTTGCCCAGGCTGGAGTGCAATGGTGCAATCTCGGCTCACTGCAACCTCCGCCTCCCAGGTTCAAGCAGTTCTCCTGCCTCGGCCCCCCAAGTAGCTGGGACTACAAGCACAGGCCACCACACCTGGCTAATTTTTGTATTTTTAGTAGAGATGCAGTTTCACCATGTTAGCCAGGCTGGTCTGGAACTCCTGACCTCAGGTGATCCACCCACCTCAGGCTCTTAAAGTGCTGGGATTATAGGCGTAGGCCACCATGCCCGGCCTAAAAAAAGAATCTTTGGACTTGACTTCATAGAGCCTTTTACCACTATCTACAAAGAAGCCATGCCAAAGCTGGCTCTTCTAGCAGGTTTTCATTTCTAGTAGAGATGACTGACAGGATGGGCTGGTATAACATTAAGATCCACATTCTCAAAGGTTCGAGTTCCCATTCTCACTCCCAAAGTTGTGTTTCACTTAGTGAAACTACAGGGGGACTTAGCTGTGCTAAAAGTCTGCCTGGGACTAGCCCTCAGCAGAAGTGCAAGTAATCTGTGTTCCCAGCTCAGAGCTCACTTGAGGGCATTGGTCTATGGAACTGATCATGGGAGAGTACTATTAAGCTTGAAAGAGGCCAGGCGCAGTGGTATGCACCTGTAGTCCCAACTACTCAGAAGGCTGACGTAGGAAGATCGCTTCAGCCCAGGAGTTCAAGGCTGTAGTGCACTATATCACGCCTGTGAACAGCCATTGCATTCCAGCCTGAGCAACATAGCAAGACTTCATCTCTTAAAAAAAAAAAAAAAAAAAAAATTCAGAACCCATGTTCAGTATATTAAAAAAAGAAAAAGTAAACAAAAAATTCTACCCCAGGATACCCACCCTCTATAAAAGAGACACAGATACTTTAAAGCTTTTCCCTTACTCAGATTCTAGTTTAATGACCTTTATAAAATCATTCCCCCATATCCACTCCTTCCCTCATCTCTACTGCTGCCATTATCTTTTCATATGCATCCCATCTTCCTCCAAACCCTACTTTATTTTTTCCTATGTTCTTTTTATTCTAACTGCACTTTACATCATACTTAAAAATCAGCCAATGAATGATTCTGTCCCAAAAAACTAGACATAAATAAAAATAAATAAAACCTAAAAATGTAGTAAAGCAGCAACCCACTAATAATAACAATTGCAGGCTTGTCAAGATTATCCCAGCGGTCTTCACAAGAAAGTATGCTACGTATAACAGCCCAACTATAAAATTATATATAGTCAGGGTTTCCATTGAGCTCACTTTGAACAAACTTCCTAAATTTATTAAGTCAAAAATGTTGATTCGTTACCTAATTTGCAGCTTTTTTTTTTTTTTTTTGAGACAGAGTCTTGCTCTGTCACCCAGGCTGGTTGCAGTGGCCTGATCTCAGCTCACTTCAAGCTCCACCTCCCGGGTTCATGCTATTCTCCTGCCTCAACATCCCAAGTAGCTGGGACTAGAGGCGCACGCCACCACACCCAGTTAATTTTTTTTGTTGTATTTTTAGTAGAGATGGGGTTTCACCATGTTTGCCAGGATGGTCTCAATCTCCTGACCTCGTGATCTGCCCACCTCAGCCTCCCAAAGTGGTAGGATTACAGGCGTGAGCCACTGTGCCCAGCCCTAATTTGCAGCGTTTAAATGTACTTCCAGCCCAGCACTGTGACTCACGCCTGTAATCCCAGCACTTTGGGAGACAGAGGTGGGAGGATCACTTGAGGTCAGGCGTTTGAGACCAGCCTGACCAACACAGTGAAACCCTGACTACTAAAAATACAAAAATTAGCCAGGCATTGTGGCAGGTACCTGAATCCTAGCTACTCAGGAGGCTGAGGCAGGAGAATGGCTTGAACCTGGGAGGCAGAGGTTGTAGTGAGCTGAAATCAAGCCACTGCACTCCAGCCTGGGTGACAGAGTGAGATGCCATCTCCAACAACAACAACAAGAAAGCTATTAAACACCTTTTTTTGGGACACGCCTATAAATAATCTCAGCACTTTGGGAAGCTGAGGCAGGAGGATCACTTAGGTCAGGAGTTCAAGACCAGCCTGGCCAACATGGTTAAACCCTGTCTCTAGTAAAAATACAAAAATTAGCCAGGCGTGGTGGTGCACGCCTGTAGTCCCAGCTATTCGGGAGGCTGAAGTAGGAGAATCGCTTGAACTGAGGAGGCAGAAATTGCAGTGAGCTGAGATTGCACCACTGCACTCCAGCCTGGGTAATAGAGTAAGATCCTGTCTTGAAAAAAAAAACATCTTTTTAAAAATTTTTTTAACTGCCTTGACACCAAACTAAAATTGTACTCACCGATATATATTCCAAGTGGCAACAGGTAAGTTGAGAAGGAAAATGAACCAGTGCAATGAAATGAGCATTAATACAGTGACAATGGTATGGCCAATCAATTCTGGAATTACCCACTGCAATAGAAGAACACGGTATTACATCTCACTGCTATGTCCTTCCTGACTATACAATGTTATTTGAAACTAAATCAATGAACGTAGAGAGAATTTACAAGCTACTGTTTCAAGATTATTTTTAGACTCACATGTCCCAGATTTGCATACTGCTATAACTTTGTATCCCATGCAAATACATCAGGGCACAGCTTTAAAATAAAGCACTTAAATTTCAATTACTTTTTATCCTAAGCAAAGGCTTAGGTTCATTCATTAAGCAGGTTTGAATGAGAACTAGAGAAAAAGTAGAGTATTTTTTTTTTTTTTTTTTTTTTGAGACGGAGTCTCGCTCTGTCACCCAGGCTGGAGTGCAGTGGCCGGATCTCAGCTCACTGCAAGCTCCGCCTCCCGGGTTTACGCCATTCTCCTGCCTCCCGAGTAGCCGGGACTACAGGCGCCTGCCACTTCGCCCGGCTAAGTTTTTGTATTTTTAGTAGAGACGGGGTTTCACTGTGTTAGCCAGGATGGTCTCGATCTCCTGACCTCGTGATCCGCCCGTCTCGGCCTCCCAAAGTGCTGGGATTACAGGCTTGAGCCACCGCGCCCGGCCCAAAAGTAGAGTATTGTTTACTTCCCATTCTAGTATCTATGCCAAAGCCCCTAGCTCTAATTTAGGATGGTTGATAGCCATACACATGTTGCCTTTCAAGTCAGAATAGCAACATTAAACATTTTCCAATCTCCAGAATCCCAAGGAAACCATTTCATATTCAGAGAAAAAGAAAAAAAAAATGTAAAAGCTTACAATTAGAGCTCAAAGTTGACCAAATACGATAATGAACCAGCATGCCAGAATCCTGGCCTATTGGCTTTACAGAGCTCCATGCCCTTCCCTATACTCTTTGTTGACTTGTAATGTTCTAGTTCTCATGCATCAACAACTTTTGTGGCAGGGTTCTCAATTCACCAACAGCCTTCCTTTCCTATGAGTACAGATTTTTAATTAAAGTTAACTTCTTTCAGTGGAAGTTAACATTTAATGAAAGAAACTGGCATGCCTCACTTTCAGAAATGAGGAAAATAAAACTCAGAGTGGTTAGGTAAATTGCCTAAGGTTACACAGCTAAATAGTGGCAGAGCAATACAGTATAAGCCCAGGCATAATGACCTCAGACCTCTTGCATTTAGATTTTGGATAATTTTTTGGTAAATAAAGAATATTTGGTAAATAAAGGTAATATTTGGTTAAAAAAAAATTGGTAAATAAAGAAGTAGAGACTTTTCTGGGCCATAAACCTAATTTGCAATCAACTTGGTTATATATATACACACACATATAGATACACACACACACATATATACACACACATACATACGTGTGTGTGTGTATATATATATATATATATATTTTTTTTTTTTTTTGAGACGGAGTCTTGCTCTGTCACCAGGCTGGAGTGCAGTAGCACGATCTCGGCTCACTGAAACCTCTGCCTCCTGGGTTCAAGCGATTCTCCTGCCTCAGCCCCAGTAACTGGGACTACAGGCGCCCGCCACTACGCCAGCTAATTTTTTTATTTTTTAGTACGGACGGGATTTCACCATGTTGGCCAAGATGGTCTCGATCTCTCGACCTCATGATCCACCCGCCTCAGCCTCCCAAAGTGCTGGGATTACAGGTGTGAGCCACCGCATCCGGCTGGCTATACTTTTTAAAATGCTATTACATATTGGAAAGTTCTAGTTGATTGCATACTTCTCACAAGTATGAGCTACAAAGTCAAACAAATCTGGAATGGAACTCATGCTATGTCCTATTTATTAGCTGTGCAATCTTTGGAAAAGTTACCCTCTCTAAGCCACAATGTTTTCATCTGTAAAATACACATAATACCTACCTCACGAAGTTGTTGTAGAGAGTTAGATGAAATAACGTGTAAGCCACATGCAAAGTAGGCACTCAATAAAATGTCAGCTGATGTGATACTAATACTCTCTGATCCATATAAGATCTCTAAAGCTATAGCCTTCAGTCTCTGGATTTCTGACTGTAAACTGCAATCATCTTTGTTTTACACAGACACAGACCTGAAACACGTTTTTTTTTTTTTTTCTCTCTCTGGTTTCATTTTTGTAGAGAAGAAGTCTCCCTGTGTTACCAGAGCTGGTCTCGAACCCCTGGGGCTCAAGTGATTCTCCCTCCTTGGCCTCCCAAAGTACTGGGAACAGGTGTCAGCCACTGCACCTGGCGTGAAATATGTTTCAGGAAGCAAGACTTAACCTTACCATGCTTGGTTTACTGACTTTCAACCAAGTCCTCTGTTTTTTGTCTCTTCCCTCCTTAATGATATGCTCTTCCCTGAATTTGTTCTCAGCACACTGGCACTAGACTCATATCCTCCAAGGAGGAGCTTGGAGGATTTTTCTCTAAAGTAAATGACTCAAAAAACACCTATCAAAACACCGCCATTTCAGCTACCCCAACAAAAGTCCAGGTAGATAACAATTACCCGACAGGGAAGTCTCCCAGTCAACAAATCTAGACCATCCAAAGAGCTTTCAATGAGCATTTTAGTGCTTTACCCTTAAATATGAATAGGCAGTCCTATATCAGAAATTTGAAGAAAGTCTCCAAAATGAAAGACAGAGTAGGGGAAAAAAAGAAAGGAAAAGAACTTGATGGAAACAGATACAACATAAGAAGCAGAAGAAAATTTCAAAAATACTATAATCACCCAGGTATGGTAGTGCACATCTGCAGTCCCAGCTACTTGGAATGCCAAGGCAGGAGGATCGCTTGAGCCTAGAAATTCAAGGCTGCAATGAAATATGATTGTGCCACTGTACCTCAGCCTGGATGAGAGAAAAAGACCCTATCTTTAATAAAAAAAAAAATAGAAAAATACTATAATCAGTATTATCAGAGAGCTAGGAGTCAAACATGAACCAAGAGAATAAAAATCTCTTAAAAATCATCATTTTAGCATAAATGCTACATTTGTTAGAAAATTCAGAAGAAGGCTGGTTGCAGTGGCTCATGCCTGTAATCCCAGCACTTTGGGAGGCCGAGGAGAGCGGATCACCTGAGGTCGGGAGTTCGAGACCAGCCTGGCCAACATGGCGAGACTTCGTCTCTATTAAAAGTACAAAAATTAGCCGGCATGGTGGCACACCCCTGTAATCCCAGCTACTTGGGAGGCTGATGCACGAGAATCATTTGAACCCAGGAAGTAGAGGTGGCAGTGAGCCGAGATAGCGCCACTGCACTCCAGCCTAGACAACAAGAGTGAAACTCCAACTCAAAAAAAAAGAAAAGAAGAAAATTCAGAAGAAAAAGCAAGGGAAATAAAAACAGCAACAAAAAAAAAAAAACAATGGGAAAAAACTAAGAAAAAGGAAAAATTGGCAGATCAATCCAGATCAATTGTCTAGTTAGTAGAAGTTGTAGGAAGAGAAGGAGGGAAAAAAGATGGGGAAGAAACATTAAAGAACGAATATAAGAAAATTTCCCATATTGAAAGAGCCTATCAGATGTCGAAAACAAACGAGAAAGGCCTTTTAAAAAGTACACAGAGGGCCGGGCGCAGTGGCTCATGCCTGTAATCCCAGCACATTGGGCAGATTACAAGGTCAGAAGATCGAGACCATCCTGGCTAACACGGTGAAACCCTGTCTCTACTAAAAATACAAAAACAAAATTAGCCAGGCATGGTGGTAGGCACCTGTAGTCCCAGCTACTTGGGAAGTTGAGGCAGGAGAATGGTGTGAACCGGGGAGGCAGAGCTTGCAGTGAGATCATGCCACTGCAATCCTGCAATCCAGCCTGGGCGACAGAGCGAGACTCCGTCTCAAAAAAAAAAAAGCTGGGCACGGGGGCTCATGCCTGTAATCCCAGCACTTTGGGAGGCTGAGGCAGGCAGATCACCAGGTCAGGAGATGGAGACCATCCTGGCTAACGCAGTTAAACCCCGTCTCTACTAAACATACAAGAAATTAGCTGGGTGTGGTGGTGGGTGTCTGTAGTCGCAGCTACTTGGGAGGCTGAGGCAGGAGAACGGCGTGAACCCAGGAGGCGGAGCTTGCAGTGAGCCGAGATCACGCCACTGCACTCCAGCCTGGGCAACAGAGCAAGACTCTGTCTCAAAAATAAATAAATAAAAGTATAGAGAGTTTTTACAGTACAGCACTGTAAAATTTCAAAACACCAGGGATAAAGAAAAGATTCTAAAACTTCCCCAGAGGACAGGAAAAGAGAGAGACAGAGAGAGAGAGAGAGACAATGAATCATATTTAAAAGATAAGAAATTCTTTGGGAGGCCAAGGCAGGCGGATCATGAGATCAGGAGATCGAGACCATCCTAGCTAACACAGTGAAATGCCGTCTCCACTAAAAAATACAAAAAAATTAGCCGGGCGTGGTGGCGGGTGCCTGTAGTCCCAGTTACTCAGGAGACTGAGGCAGGAGAATGGCGTGAACCTGGGAAGTGCAGCTTGCAGGGAGCCGAGATTGCGCCACTGCACTCCAGCCTGGGCAACAGAGCGAGACTCTGTCTCAAAAAAAAAAAAAAAAATGGCATGATACTTCCCAACTTGAACAACACTGGAAGTCGGAAGACCACCAAGGGGTGTCTTTAAATTTCTGAAAGAAAAATCTTTTCCAACCTAGAACCCTGCACTCTGACAACTATGAATCAATTGAAAAGATAAGACATTTTCAAACATGGAAGGCCTCAAAATTTAATTGCCATTTACCTTATCTCAAGAAGCTACATGAGGCTGGGTACAGTAGCTCATACCTGTAATCCTAACACTTTGGGAGGCCAAAGAGGGCAGATCGCTTGAGCCCAGGAATTTCAGACCAGCCTGGGCAACACAGTGAAACTTCATCTCTACAAAAAAATTTTAAAAATTAGCCAGGTATGATGGCACACACCTGTAGAACCCAGCTACGTGGGATGCTAAGGTGGAAGGAGATTTCTTGAGCCTGGGAGGTCAAGGCTGCAGTGAGCCATGATCGCATCACCGCACTCCAGCCTGGGCAACAGAGTGAGACTCTGCCTCAAACAATCAAACAAAATTGATGAAAATTTTTAAAATATGGAGCTTAGGCCAGGCATGGTGGCTGACACCTGTAATCCCAGCACTTTGCCAAGACAGCAGGATTGCTTAAGGCCAGAAGTTCAAAACCAGTCTAGGTCACATAGCAAGACCCAGTCTACAAAAAAATTTTAAAATTAGCCAGGTGGCTGGGCACAGTGGCTCACGCCTATAATCCTAACACTTTGGGAAGCTGAGGCAGGCGAATCACTTGAGGTTAGGAGTTTGAAACCTGCCTGGCCAATATGGTGAAACCCTATCTGTACGAAAAATACAAAAAAAAAATAGCCAGGTGTGGTGGCAGGTGCCTGTAATCCCAGCTACTTGGGAAGGCTGAGGCAGGAGAAGCACTTGAACCCGGGAGGCAGAGGTTGCAGTGAGCCAAGATCACACCACTGTACTCCAGCCTGGGTGACACAGCAAGACTCCATCTCAAAAAAAAAAAAAAAAAAAAAAAAAAAAATTAGCCAGGCGTGGTGGCGTGCGCTATAGTCCCAGCTACTTAGGAGGCTGAGGCAGATCACTTGAGCCTAGGAATTCAAGAATAGCCTGATCATCACCGCAAGAAACCCTGTCTCTCAAAAAATAAATAGAGTCATATATTAAAATATATATATATTTTCTCAGTAAACTACACAAGAAAGGTCTTCTTTCATTCAACCAAAGACAGACCTGAGCTTTTTTCCATGAGTGGGAGGAGGGAGTTCCGACACAGAAGACAAAAACAATTACCCTCATAACCAACATTTCCCTACTCTGAGTAAAGATGTTATCCATGTAAACAAGAGACAAGCAACATGTAAAGAAACAAAATTTCAAGTCAGATCTTCTAGCATAATTTCATGATCTAAAATATTGTAAAACACAGCAATTCCATCAAGTTTCCAATGAATAAGAGACAAGTACTCTAAAATAAAAAATACATCTATTATCTATAATAATCTTAAATATGGAAAATGATCTGGCTTCAATGCCAAAAAATGAGCAAAGAAATGTCTTACCTTGTTTAATTTCGAGCAACATGATCTAGCATTAATGTAATCACATTCTAAATCAGACAATGTAATTATCTGATGATCAAGATAAGGAATTATTATATTTCTTTTATAATAACTAAGTATTTAAGTTTCAGAAAGCAAACCCAGTTACAAGGCAGAATTAAATTTGACTTGGAAAAAAATGAGTTGTTTCCTAAAGTTTGCTCATTAGACAACTCAATTTTCCCATTCATGTTCCTTCAACAAATTATTTTACAAAATAATCCCATTTTGCTCAAATCTAATCTGACCCAACCAGAACATTTAGTTTGAGTTCCTCAAAGGTAAAACAATGGCTACAAAAAAAAAAAAGGAAAATATCCCAGCACTGTGGGAAGCTGAGGCATCGCCTGAAGCAGGAGTTCAAGATCAGCATAGGCAACATAGCAAGCCTCCATCTCTGTCGCCCACGCTGTAGTGCAGTAGCATAATTCCAACACACTGCAACCTCCGCCTCCTGAGTTCAAGCAATTCTTGTGCCTCAGCCTCCCAAGTAGCTGGAATTATAGGTGCACGCCATCACACCCAGCTAATTTTTTGTATTTTGGGTAGACACAGGGTTTCGCTATGTTAGCCAGGCTGGTCTCGAACTCCTGGCTTCAAGTGATTCACTGGCCTCACCCCCATTTCTACAAAAAAAAGTTGTTTTTTTTTTTAATTAGCTGGGCAAGAGCACCTGTAATGCTAGCTATTAGTAGCAGTAGTGCTAGGGCGAGGCAGCAAAATGCCGAGAGCCCAGGATTCACATTACACTGAACTATAATCACACCAGTGCGCTCCAGTCTGAGCAGCAGATTTGGTGGGCGCCTGTGGTCCCAGCTACTTGGGAGGCTGAGGCAGGAGAATCGCTTGAACCCAGGAGGTGGAGGTAGCAGTGAGCCAAGACTGTGCCACTCCACTCCAGCCTGGGTGACACAGTGAGGCTCTGTCTTAAAAATAAACATAAAAATAAAATAAATAAAATAAAGTCAAACTCATCACTTTCTCCACAAATTGATTTTCCTCCAATTTATTTCTGTTACTGACACAAGTATCATCTGCCCAGGATCAAAATATGGAAAGCTATCTCTGCCTTCTGTTTCATATATCATAATCAATCATTTGTAGGTCCCAGCAATCATTTCTTCCAAATACTACTCACATATTCCCCCCTTTCACCTGCCCACAACCAGCACTCTATTTGAAATCCAGACGACCCTATCCCCTGTTGGTTTATCTTCCAATCCTTCTTGTTTCCAACCCACTCTGCAAATTCATCTTCCTAATAAACTACCGAAAATAAAAATTTTCAATGGCTGTCTATTGCCTGCAGGATAAAAGTGAAAGACTTCCCTCCCCCCCTTAACATTCAGGCTCTCCAAAATCTGATGTAATCCTGCCTTTCCAATTTAGCCTTCTACTGCCACCAAAATCAACCATGTGCTCCAGATGGTCTATTTGTTAACCATCGCCCAGAAATCCACGAACATACCTGTCTCTGCACCTTCGCTATTGCCAGTGTATGATTTGGAATACTCACCTCTATCCCTTTCTGTAGATTTTGTCCACAGTTCAAAGTCCAAGAAACCTCTTATATCCTATATGAAGTTTACCCTGACCATTTTCCACCTCCTATCCCTAATACTAAGTTAGTGCAACTATCCTAAAATACAGAATATGCTGAACTTCATCAAAACACCACCGAATGTACTTTAATGTAATGTCTAAGTCAAACATTCCACCTATCATTTGTCTACATGCATAAATTGGTGTAAACCAGGACTATTTCAAATTATCAAGCCTGGTTTTTCAAACTGCAAAAAGAAAAAACCCAGTTTCATTTCTGAGTGTAAGCGCTAGTTCAGGGGTGTCCAATCTTTTGGCTCCCCTGGGCCACACCTGAAGAAGAATTGCCTTGGGCCATATATAAAATACAGTAACACTAATGATAGCTGATAAGCTTAAAAAAAAAAAAAAAGATCACCAAAAAAGAATCACAATGTTTTAAGAAAGTTTACAAATTTGTGTTGTGCCACATTCAAAGCTGTCCTGGGCCACATGCAGCCCATGCCGGGCCGTGGATTGGACAAGCTTGTTCTAGTTCCTTGTATCACAAAAGGGGCATAGAGGTCATCAAAACTTAGGCAAGTGATGCCGCCCTTTCAACCAGCTCCGCAAACCTAATAAAACTCAGAAATCTTGTCGTTAGAAATCATCAAGTAAAAACTGCTGCTCAATTGGGGAGGGTGGGGACACAAAGGCAGAGCAATATTTACTGAACATTAGCTATGGGGCAGGCACTGTGCTAGGGTGCTCAGCACCATTCTCATTGTGCATATCTAGGAAATAAACATTTCCTATTTTAAAGATCAGAAAACTGAGGCTTAGGGAAATAATGTGCACAGCAAAGAACTGGCTGAGCGGGAAACCTGATTTCCAAATTTTGTCCCCTTCCACTACAACAGGCTGCCAGTCCACAATGAAGTATGAAGCTGCACTGAACATATACTCTGTAGAACTACCCTAAAGCCCGCATGCTCTAGCAAATGGTTTAATCCGATCAGAAACGGGTACATGTGATTTTCAAAAAAGGAAGCTGAAATGCCAAGTTCCTCATACGTTTTTTCTATCTTATATTTAATTACTTAAAACTGGATTGTGCAATACAACATTGGGCAACAACTAAGCCTAGATGCTTCGTCAAGAGCTGGGAAGAGTTGTAGCCGACATGGCTACCGCAGTGCTAAATTCAACAACCATTTATTGCTCTGGAAAATACAGTTTGAATACTGCAACGTGAACAGCTACAGAACATACTTGTTTTAACATGGATCGATAGAAAAATTTAAAAGCTGAGAAACGACTGGGAGCTGTTTCAGCAATAACAGCAGGTGTAATTATTGAATTTACAGATCTACAACCACCGGGGACAACCAAAATAATCACTTTGTAGATAGTTGTTAAAATAACTCCTTTCCAACACTCACTACAAATCGGCACAGTGAAGGAAGCAACTTTGCTCATTTGGCGAATGAGTCAACTCCTGGATGTGAAAGGTCTCTGCAAGTACCAACACCCGCCAGAACAAAGGGGCGGGTACCGGGGGTGTTGCCCGGGGAACAGGAGGAGGCAAATCGCCCGCACTCGTCCCGGCACCCGACTGTCGCAAGCGACCCCCCTTAGGACCCTCAGTACCCGACGAAGAGCACGGCAAGGGGCCTCTCCCAGAGAAACGGCGACCCTTCTCTCCCGAGGGCGGCCGTGGCTCAGGCAGGGCTGGTCCCGGCGCCGCGGGGACGAGCTGAAAGCAGGCGCGCAGGCCGAACCGGGGTGCGCCCGGAGAGGCCCACGCGGACCCGGGTGAGGGACGGCCGGCAGCCCAGGCAGGACAAGTGGGTGCAGGGCAGCAGGCGCCGTTGGGTAGGGCAGCCGGCCTCTCCTCCTCGCCCCGGGGCCCGCGCCACCGCCCCGGCCAGGCCAGCTCCCAAGGAGCGCACGCCAGTCGCCGAGCGCCTCCCTCGTCCCACACACTTGCCTGGGTGCCCAACTGGCCCACCCTCAGCCCTGTCCCCCGGCAAGGCTTCCGCCCGCCTCAGGCAAGGATACGAAGTAGACCGAAAGGAAGATGAGCGCGCAACAATCGAGGAGAGAGAAGACGAACACCACCGCCTCCATCCTCCTCCTCCGTCGCCGCCGCTCCTTCCGTCAAACCCGCTCGGATGCCCAGACTCGCCCCTGATAGGCCCTTGCCCCGGCTGGCTGAGGCGTGTGGTCCGCGAACCCGAGCGCAGCATGCCGGGAGTTGTAGGCCATATTTTTTTTAAAAAAAATTCCACGGCGCTAATTCTGACGCATGCTGGGAATTGTAGTTCATTAGTACAAGTCCATATCAAAGAGGTGGGCAGGGCCTCTGTCATAAATCCGATTATTTCCAGAAATGGTGACAAGCAATTAGTCAACAAGTATTTACTCAACCCTTTTCTTTTAAAGAGCTGGGGTCTCCCTCTGTCGTCCAGGCTGGAGTGCAGCAGCATGATAGAGCTCACTACAACCTTGAATTCCTGGGCTCAAGCAATCCTCCCACCTGAGCCTCCCGACATGCCCGGCTAATTTTATTTTATTGTATCTTTTTTTTTTTTTTTTTTTGAGACAGGGTCTCACTCTGTCGCCCAGGCTGGAGCACAGTGGCGTGGTCACAGTTCACTGCAGCCTCTACTTCCTGGCCTCAGGTGATCCTCCCACCTCAGCCTCCTGAGTACCTGGGATTACAGTAACATACCACCATGCCTGGCTAATTTTTTGTATTTTTAATAGAGATGGGGTTTTTGCCATGTGGGCCAGCTGGTCTCGAACTCCTGGGCTTAAGCAATCTGCCTGCCTCAGTCCACAGTGCTGGGATTACAGGCCTGAGCCACTGCACCCGTCTCTACTGAATGCTTTTAATCTGGATATCCAGTAGGATGTATTTCCCATGTGTGAAATTGTATTTAGAGTTGGCTCTAGAACCACTGCATTCCCTGACTTGGGATTTGTAAGGGGTTTTCATCTCAAAGCACAGATCTAACTAACCTGATGCTCCTGGCTTGACATTTGTGATTTTCCCTTCCTTTCCTGATCTCAATTTCTCCAGAGATTTCACAGTCCTTTGTTTATTCTCTCCTACAGCAATGTTTCTCTCCTCTCTAGATTTTAAGATCTTTAAAAGTGAATACAATGTCTTACTCATCCATTCATTCATTTAACAAATACAGTAGTAAGGGAGGAGACCACCCCTCATATTGTCTTATGCCCAATTTCTTCCTCTAGAGAAAGAAGAAGTAAAAACTAAAAGGCAGAAATGAAACCCACAGGCAGACAGCCTGGTGCCATGTCCTGGGCCTAGTAGTTAAAGATCGACCCCTGACCTAACTGGTTATGTTATCTGTAGATTGCAGGCATTGTATGGAAAAGCATTGTAAAAATCCCTGACCTATTCTGTTCTGTTCTGATTACCACTGCATGCAGCCCCCAGTCACGTACCCCCTGCTTGTTCAATCGATCACGACCCTCTCACGTGGACCCTCTTACAGTTGTGAGCCCTTAAGAGGGACAGGAATTGCTCACTTGGGGAGCTTGGCCCTTGAGACAGGAGTCTTGCCAATGCTCCCAGCTGAATAAACCCCTTCCTTCTTTAACTTGGTGTCTGAGGGGTTTTGTCTGCGGCCCGTCTTGCTACATTTCTTGGTTCCCTGACCAGGAAGCAAGGTGATTGGCAGATGGTCAAGGCAGCTCCTTAGGCAGCTTAAGCCTGCCCTGTGGAAGATCTCTGCGGGGGACTCCGACCAGCACTAGCGACACGGATCCTGAGAGCGCTCCCAGATAGGCATTTGCCCCGGTGGGAGCAGTGTGTGGCAGGCCCCTGTGGAGGATCAACGCAGTGGCTGAACACCGGGAAGGAATGGGCAGTTGGAGTATGGACATCTAAAACTTGGTAAAACTGGGCTTTGGAACTTGCCTACTCCATTTGAGTGGAAGCGTGGCCTTATCACCCATGGTGTGCCTTTATTAGCACTTTGGTTTTGGTTTTGGTTTTGACTTGGTTTGAATTGCTTGATACAACTGGTCTTGGGAACTTGCCTACTCCATTTGAGTGGAAGCATGGCCTGATCACCCATGCTTCATCCACAGGCAGACAGCCCGGCACAAAGTGCCTGTACTGGCACTTTGGTTTTTGTTTTTGACTTGACTTGGATTGCTTGATACTTTGGTTTTGGTTTTGACCTGGCTTGGATTTCTTGATACTCTGATTTTGGTTTTTATTCTGGTGTGGCGTAAACTGTAAAAGTGTGTGTGTGCCCTTCTTACCCATTCTTTGTTTTGTTGTGTGTGTGTGGTGTGAGCGTGGTATTTTGTCTCAAGGAAACATGGGTGAGGCACAAAGTAAGCCCACCCCAGTGGGAACTATGTTGAAAAATTTCAAAAAGAGATTTAAGGAAGACTATGGAGTTACTATGACACCAGGAAACCTTAGAACTTTATGTAAAATAGACTGGCCAGCATTAGAGGTGGGTTGGCCATCAGAAGGAAGCCTGGACAGGTCCCTTGTTTCAAAGGTATGGCACAAGGTAACCTGTAAAGCCAGGGCACCTAGACCAGTTCTCATACACAGACACTTGGATACAGCCTCTTTTAGATCCCTCCACAGTGGTTGAGAGAACTGCAGCATAAGTGGCTGGCAGAGGCAGAGAGAGAGAGACAGAGACAGAGAGGAGAGAGAGAGAGGCAGAGGAGAGAGAGAGAGAGAGAGAGACAAAGAAGAAAGAGAGAGAGGTGGAGAGAAGAGAGAGAAAGGCAGGGAGAGAGAGAGGGGGGCAGAGAGGGGTGCAGAGGCAGAGAGGGGCCAAATGAGGCCACTGACAACCTGTAGCCTTCTATCAAAAATCCTTATTTCAGTAATCCACGGATGGCCCAAACATATTCAACCTGTAGCAGCAACTGCTTTGCTAACAGAAGAAAGTAGAAAAATAACTTTCAGAGGAAACCTCATTGTAAGCACACCTCACTAGTTCAGTTCAGAACTATCCGAAGGCAAAAAAGCAAAAAAGTAGCTTACTAACTCAAAAATCTTAAAGTAATCTTATGTTAGAAAGTAATCTTAATGTTAGAAAAAAAAAGGAGGGGAGAATTTATATAAAGAGGAATGTTATATGGTAAATTATTGTCCTAAAATACGGGAGAATTTATATGAAAAGGAATGTTATATGGTAAATTATTGTCCTAAAGTAAATTAACTGGTTGTAAAAAAAAAAAAAAAAAAAAAAAAGGATGTTTGCGACAAGTCAAAAAGGTTAAGGCATGTCAAAGAATTATCTGTGAAAGTCATTAAAAAAAGGCTATAAAAGGAAATTCATGCAAGAAATGTTGTATAATTTAAAAGTAATTAGGCCTCCTAAATGTAAAACTATTAAAGAAACAGTTTATGTACAAGGTGTATAAGGAAAGTAAAATGTACTTTTGGTAGAAAAATTACAAGCAGGCATAAGAATGTAAAGTAGTACCTATATTAAAAGGTCAAAAATATGTACATTTTGTTTTAAAGGTTAAATCAAGTTTTAAAATGTTAATTAGAAAGAAAATTCTGTGTGTAAACATTGGCTAAAATTAGAGGTATCATCCAGTTTTTCTGTAAACTGGATATTAAAATAAAAGCATAACAGGTTTTTCTTAAAGCACCAGCCTGCTCTTTAGCAAAAATTATAAAAGGTTAAAAAGAGTCTATAAAATCTTACCTTATGGTCAAACATTAAAAATTGGATAAATATGTCTGTCTATAAGGTTTTATTAAAATTGGGTTTAACATTAATATCACACTAATATAAAGGTAAAATTTAGCTTATCTAGTATAAAAATCATACAGGAAGCATTGTTAAATGTAAAATGGCTTTTGGCTTTCTTTGGTTTAAAAATTAATAAAAATAGGTGCTAAAGGAAATTTCTTAGTAAAAAGGCACTAAGGACTGTAAAGTCCACTGCCAAGGTCCCCACATTTAAAACAAAAGGTCAATTTCTTAAAAATTATACACTTGGTCTATCTTCCACTTTCCTTTCCCTCAAAAACTATAAGTCTTTTAGCACATGTACCACCCCTAGAACTTCTGATAAACCAGCACCAGCCTGAAGATCACATACTCATCAAAGGGTAGAAAGAAGAAAAACTCGAGCCAGCCTTGGGAGGACCCTACCTTGTGCTGCCAACCACCAAGACTGCTGTTCCTACAGCAAAAAAGGATGCACTCATCACACCCACTCAGAAAGCGCCACCCACTCCAGAGTCGTGGGCCACAGTACCAGGGGAAAACCCTACCAAACTAAAGCTAAGAAAAATTTAACTCTTTTCATCTATTCTATTACTCTCTTTTCTCTCCTCGTTCTATTGTTGACCATCTAGTTATTAACATAACCAAGTCAATTTTGCCCAAACTATTGCATTTAATGCTTGCCTTCTTATACCCTGTGGAGATTGCCAAGTCAAAGACAGCTTTCTACTTCAGAAAAGTACTTCTGTCCCTCCTGACTCTCCTCAGACTGGACATTAGTAAACTAGGACCATTTAATCCGGGGAGATTTCGATAAAGACCCCAGTGCCAACCAGGAGTGTTGCCCCCCACTGTAGAGCTTTCATGCCATAGTTGGTCCAATGTTCTGTGGACCACTGAAGAGCAAGGATGGACTGCCCCGAACAGTTTTGGTACTTTCCTAAAACCATACATTCATTTTACTAGAGGATCATCAAAGTTAAAGACTTAAACAAAGTTAAAGACTTCAAACAAACTTTAAGTTAAAGACTTAAAACAAACAATTAAGACAGGACACCAAGATGCAAATGCCTGGTTAAAATGGATCAAATATTCCATCTGCACGTTAAACAAGAGCAATTGTTATGCTTGTGTATATGGCAGGCCAGAGGCCCAGATTGTCCCCTTCCACTAAGGTGATCCTCCAGTCGACCAGGCGTAGGCTGCATGGTAGCTCTTTTCCAGGATTCTACAGCCTGGAGTAATAAGTCATGCCAAGCTCTCTCCACTATTTCCCAAAGTCTGGCACCCTGTAGTTCAGCCCCCAAGGGCCATCCAGCTTCCGTCTCCCAACACTAAGTTCACTTTGTCCCTCTCACGACAGGGAGGAAACAGCATTCCTTGGAGACCTGAAGGAATGTGATGAGCTTAAGAATTTTCAAGAGCTTATCAATCAGTCAGCCCTTGTTCATCCCCAAGCGGACATGTGGTGGTATTGTGGTGGACTTTTACTGGGCACTCTGCTGAATAACTGGCGTGGCACTTATGTTTTAGTTCATTTGGCTATCCCTTTCACCCTGGCATTTCATCAACCAAAGGGAATAAAAATAAGACATTGTAAAGCTAGAGAAGCCCCTTATGGGTCTTTTGACTCTCACATCTATTTAGATGCAATTGGAGCCCCGCAAGGAATACCAGATCAATTTAAAGCTTGAAATCAAATAGCTACAGGATTTAAGTCAATATTTTAGTGGGTGACAGTTAATAAAAATGCAGATTGGATAAACTACATCTATTACAACCAACAGCAACAAGTTTTTCATGAGTTTAAAGAAAAACTCAGGTCGGCCCCAGCCCTGGGGCTACCGGACCTGACAAAACTTTACATTCTCCTGTGTCAGAAAGAGAAAAAATGGCAGTTGGAGTTTTAACCCAGACTGTGGGGCCCTGGCCAAGGCCAGTGGCCTATCTCTCAAAACAACTAGACAGGGTTTCCAAAGCCTGGCCCCCATGTCTAAGGGCCCTGGCAGCAATGGCCCTGTTAGCACAAGAAGCAGATAAGTTAACTCTTGGGCAAAACCTAAACATAAAGTCCCCCCAGGCGGTGGTGACTTTAATAAATACCAAAGGACATTAGCTCATTAGCTAATGAGCTAACGAATGCTAGACTACCTAGATACCAAAGCTTGCTCTGTGAAAATCCCCGCATAACCATTAAAGTTTGCAACACCCTAAACCCCGCCACCTTGCTCCCGGTATTAGAGAGCCCAGTTGAACATAACTGTGTAGAGGTATTGGACTCAGTTTATTCTAGCAGGCCCAACCTCTGAGACCATCCTTAAACTTCAGTAGACTGAGAGCTGTACGTGGATAGGAGCAGCTTTGCCAACCTCTGCAAAGTGACTCTGAAGAAGACGATAAGCCCTGCTCCAGTCACACCTGCAAGCTGACTGGTCCGTGCACGGCCAAAGCATGAGGAAACTCATTGCGGGACTCATTTTCCTTAAAATTTGGACTTGTACAGTAAGGACTTCAACTGACCTTCCTCAGACTGATGACTGTTCCCAGTATATATACATCAAGTCACTGAGGTAGGATACAAGATTGCTACAGTCCTATTATTTTATGGTTATTATAAGTGTACCAGGACTCTAAAAGAAACTTGTTTGTATAATGCTATTCTATCTAAAGTATGTAGCCCAGGAAATAACCAACCTGTGTGTTATGACCCATTTTAAGCCTCCCATGATCACAGTTTTTAAAATAAAATTAAGGACTGGTCCTTTTCTAGGCAACACAAGTACAGTAATGGCTAGGAAAGAGGAAAGAGGGGTCCCCAAGCATATAACCCTAAAATTTAATGCTTGTGCCACTATCAATAGCAATTGGCATGGAATTGGATATGGTTCTTTAATTGGAAAAAAAAAAAGTTACACAGCAGGAAATAAGTATATCTGCCATGAATTAGGCTCATGTGCAAATGTGTGTAATTACTGGTCTTGTGTCATGTTCTACACTACTTAGAAAAAAGACGAAAAAATCCTGTTTAGCTCCAGAAAGAAGGCAGCCCCTTCTGTACAAGTGGAAGCTGCAACCCCTTGAAATTAGTAATTACAAATCCCTTAAACCCAAGGTGGGAAAAAGGAGAACACATATCTCTGGACATCGATGGAAAAGGACTAGATCCTAGAGTAAATATCTTAGTAATAGCGGAGGTTCGTAAACTCTCTCCGGAACCAGTATTTCAGCCTTTCTATGATGAACTAAATGTGCCAGTACCAGAGACTCCAGGAAAAATCAGAAATTTGTTTTTGCAATTAGCCGAGCATGTAGCCCAGTCTCTAAATGTCACTTCATGTTACGTTTGTGGAGGAATTGTAATGGGAGATCAATGGCCATAGGAAGCCTGAGAATTAGTGCCTACAGACCCAGTTCCTGATGAATTCCCAGCCCAAAAGAATCACCCTGATAATTTCTGGGTTCTAAAAGTCTCAATTATTGGACAATATTGCATAGCTAGAGAAGGGAAAGAATTCACTCATCCTGCAGGACGACTTAGTTGCCTGGGACAAAAACTGTACAATGGTACCACAAAAACAGTTACATGGTGGAGTTCAAACCACACAGAGAAAAATTCATTCAGTAAATTTCCAAAGTTGCAGACCATTTGGGCCCACCCAGAATCCCACTGGGACTGGACAGCCCCCACTGGGCTATGCTGGATATATGGACATAGAACCTATGCTAAGCTGCCTGACCAGTGGACAGGTAGTTGTGTTACTGTCACTATTAAACCGTCTTTCTTCTTACGCCCATAAAAACAGGCAAACTCCTGGACTTCCCTGTCTATGCTTCCTGCGAAAAGCAAAACATAGCCATAGGTAATTGAAAAGATGATAAATGGCCTCCTGAAGAAATTAAACAATACTATGGGCCTGCCACTTAGGCACAAGATGGCTCATGGGGATACCGGACCCCTATTTACATGCTCAACTGAATCATATGGTTGCAAGCTGTCTTGGAGATCATCACTAATAAAACCAGTAAAGCCTTGACTGTTTTGGCCCGGCAAGAAACTCAGATGAGAAATGCTATCTCTCAGAATAGATTAACTCTCGACTACTTGCTAGCAGCTGAAGGAGACGTCTGTGGAAAATTTAACCTTACCAATTGCTGCCTGCACATAGATGATCAGGGGCAAGTAGTCGAAAATATAGTTAAAGACATGACGAAACCGAAACATGTGCCTGTACAAGTGTGGCATGGATTTGACCCTGAGGCCATGTTTGAAAATGGTTCCCAGTGGTAGGAGGATTTAAAACTCTTATGATAGAAATTATAGTAGTAACAGGAACCTGCTTACTGATCCCGTGTTTACTACCTGTACTCATTCAAATGGTAAAAGGTTTCATCACTACTCTAGTTCACCGGAATGCTTCAGTACAAGTGTACTACGTAAATCACTATCGATCTGTCATGCAGGAAGCCATAGGTAGTGAGGATGAAGGTGAGAACTCCCACTAATAAAATGAGTGAGAGTCTCAAAGGGGGAGAATAAGGGAGGAGACCACCCCTCATATTGTCTTATGCCCAATTTCTGCCTCCAAAGAAAAAAGAAGTGAAAACTAAAAGGCAGAAATGAAATCCACAGGCAGACAGCCTGGTGCTGCGCCCTGGGCCTAGTAGTTAAAGATCAACCCCTGACCTAACCGGTTATGTTATCTATAGATTCCAGACATTGTATGGAAGAGCACTGTAAAAATCCCTGTCCTGTTCTGTTCCATTCTGTTACCGGTGCATGCAGCCCCCAGTCACATACTCCCTGCTTGCTCAATCAATCATGACGCTCTCACATGGACCCCCTGAGAGTTGTGAGCCCTTAAAAGGAACAGGAATTGCTCACTCGGGGAACTCAGCTCTCAAGACAGGAGTCTTGCCAATGCTCCCAGCTGAATAAACCCCTTCCTTCTTTAACTTGGTGTCTGAGGGGTTTTGTCTGCGGCTCTTCCTGCTACAGTAGTACTCCTTACCTGCAGGGGCTACTTTCCAAGACCCCCAAGTGGATGCCTGACATGGTAGGTAGTACCAAACCCTACGTGTACTATGTTTTTTCCTATATATACATACCTATGATAAAGCTTAATTTATAAATCACGCATAGTAGGAGATTAATAAGTAATAATAAAATAGAACAATTATACCATAATAAAAAGTATGGAAATGTGGTCTTTCTCTCTCTGTCTCAAAATATCTTATTGTACTATACTTACCCTTATTCTTGAAATGATATATGATGATAAAATGTCTATGTGATAAGACAAAGAGACAGATGCAGCTCTCCAGTGATTTTTATATTTTTCAGTCCAAATCTATTCTTACATTCGTCTAACTATCCATTACTTGCAGTAAGTGGCTTGGTATCACTTGTTTTAGGGAGTCCCTCACTGAAGTCTTCGTGTAAGCTCAATACTTTCTGGCTCAACATGTTGCCATCAATTGAGACACGTTTTCTGTTCATGTCTTCCACCCACATCTTTTTTGTGGTGGTTGTTTTTTGTTTTTGTTTTTCTCAGACGAAGTTTCATCCTGTTGCCCAGGCTGGAGTGCAATTGGCGCCATCTCAGCTCTCTGCAACCTCCACCTCCCAAGTTCAAGCGATTCTCCTGCCTCAGCCTCTGGAGTAGCTGAGATTACAGGTGCAGGCCACTGTGCCCAGCTAATTTTTTGCATTTTTAGTAGAGATGGGGTTTCACCATGTTGGCCAGCTGGTCTCAAACCCTTGGCCTCAAGTGATCCGTCCACCTTGACCTCCCAAAGTGCCGGGATTACAGGCATGAGCCACTGTGCTCTGCCGCCTTTTCCATCTTAACTAAGCACTTATCAGGCACTGTGGCCACAACTTTTGTAGTTTGAGTTGCAACAGCAAAACTAGCACAAATTCCTTTTTCCTTTTTCAGAACTTCACGGACAAAAGATCAGTTCTTACCACAGATCTTAGCAGTCACATATGGTTTCTTTTCTTTCCTTAAGTCAAGAACTTTGACCATTTCACTTAAAGGAAGCACTTTATGGCTTCTCTTTGGCATATCTGAATTGCCAGTATCACTGCTCTTGAACTTTGGGCCATTGTTAAGTAAAATAATGGGTACTTGAACACAAGCACTGTGATACTGCTGCAGTCAATCTGACAACTGATAAGATGGCTACTACGTGACTAACAGGTAGGTGGCATAGACAGCAGGGATATGCTGGACAAGGGGATAGATAATTCATGTCCCAAGCAGGATGAAGCGAGCAGCAGGAGATTTCATTACACTACTAAGAGTGGCACACAATTTAAAACTCATGAATTGTGTATTTCTGAAAGTTTCCATTTAACATTTTAAGACTGTGATTGACCTCAGTCAGGTAAATGAAACCAGTGAAAGCAAAACTGTGGATGAGACTGCTATATTTATTGACAACACCCCTGCTATAGGCCAAGAACTGCTCTAGACTCCAGAGATACAGAAATAAACAAGGCGAACAAGTTGCCGCTCTAGTAGGGTGAGTGGGAGGAACAGGCAATAAAGTATAACAAAGTACAGGAAAAAGATAACTTCAAGCAGTGATAAGCTCTATGAGCAGTTGTGTCAAAGTTATTTATTCATTCAACCAATATTTTCTGAGCAGCCAGAATATATGAGCTACTGTTCCAAACCTTGGAGATACACAGTGAACAGGAAGGGGAAAGTCCCCACAAGCCTGTGGTTTACATTACAGTGAGAAAGACAGACGACAAAATAAATATACTAATGACAGGCAGACATAAGTACTTGGAAGGGGATGGGGAAAGACTTGGAGAGGGAGTGATCAGAGAAAGCCAAGCTGAGGAATGACACTTAAGTAGAAATTTGAACAATAGCTGTATGAAGGTCTGCGGGCAGAATGTTTCAGAAAGTAGGAACAATAATTGCAAAGGCCCAGTTGTACGTAGAGGCTTAATGTGTTAAAAGAATAGAAAAAAGACTACTGCACTCTTGTGGCTAAAGCACAGGGGAAAAGGGCAAGAGAGTGCTGAGAGGAAGAGAAGGAGGCAAGGTAAGGTTATATGGGCCTTGTAGACCCTTGGCAAGGATTTTTGGGTTTTTTGTTTTTTTTTTTTTTTTTTGAGACGGAGTCTCGCTTTGTCGCCCAGGCTGGAGTGCAGTGGCCAGATCTCAGCTCACTGCAAGCTCCGACTCCCAGGTTCACGCCATTCTCCTCCCTCAGCCTCCCGAGTAGCTGGGACTACAGGCGCCCGCCACCACGCCCGGCTAATATTTTGTATTTTTTAGTAAAGACGGGGTTTCACCATGTTAGCCAGGATGGTCTTGATCTCCTGACCTAGTGATCCGCCCATCTCGGCCTCCCAAAGTGCTGGGATTACAGGCTTGAGCCACCGCGCCCGGCCAAGGATTTTTATCCTAATATGATGAGAAACCACTGGAGAGTTCTAAGCAAGAAAGTAGCTTATCTGATCTACATTTTTAAAATCTCATTCTGGCTATTTAGTGCACTGAATGTGTGAAAGGGAAACAAGTTTGTCAGAAGGGAGATCACACAGAGAGTAAAACAGGAGAATTAGTATGAAGGCAAAACCAACTGGGCCGGGTGTAGTGACTCACACCTGTAATCCTAGCACTTTGGGAGGCCGTGGAGGGCGGATCACCTGAGGTAGGGAGTTCGAGACCAGCCTGACCAACATGGAGAAACCCCATCTCTACTAAAAATACAAAATTAGCTGGGCGTGGTGGCACATGCCTGTAATCCTAGCTACTCAGGAGGCTGAGGCAGGAGAAACACTTGAACCCGGGAGGCGGAGGCTGCAGTGAGCCGAGACTGCTCCATTGCACTCCATCCTGGGCAACAAAAGTGAAACTCCATCTTAAACAAACAAACAAACAAACAAAAACACAAAAACCCAACTGGATTTGCCTGATGCAGTATAGGTTCATAGATTCATAAAGGGTTCATAGGTTAAAGCTAGAGATACAATTAACAGATTATCTAATTAATTAAACCAGCTATTACCAAACTCCCAATGTACCTTGTATATATCTCTATCAGAATATTCATTACATACTCAGTTATCTTGAGGTGGGAAAAAAAATACTTATCACAGTCTTCCTTATGTGCTTAGCCAGTCACACCTTCGATCAAGCTTCTCTAGCCAGTGGCCCATAGGCCACATGTGGTCCAGAAAGGCATTGAATGCAATCTAACACAAATTTATAAACTTTCTTAAGACATTATGAAATTGGTTTTGCAGCTTTTTTTTATTTCATCTCATCAGCTATCATTAGTCTTAGTGTGTTTTATATGTGGCCCAGGACAATTCTTCTTCCAATGTGGCCCAGTGAAGCCAAATGATTAGACATCCCTGCTTTAGATTATAATAAAAGTGACAGATTTTATTTATTTTTATATCCCAATACTTCCTATTCTATAAATATCTGGTGGTTAATAAATGGTTCCTGAATGAATGACCTACACTATCACGACAGATTTTATTTATATTAGTCCAGATTTTACTAAAATCGTAAACCTCATCTCACACGCATTCCCCCTGAGATGGAATAGGAAATACAGGCTATTTCACACTCTTCTTCTTTTTTCTTTTTTTGAGACAGAGTCCCACTCTGTTGCCCAGGATGGAGTGCAGTAATGCCATCTCAGCTTGCTGCAACCTCCGCCTCCCAAGTTCAAGTGGCTGGGACTACAGGCACATGCCACCATGCAACAATAGTAGCATTTTTTGTAGAAATCTTAATCATATTCCAAAATTTCTATGAAAAGACAAAGCTAATTTTTGTGTTTTCAGTAGAGATGGGGTTTTGCCATGTTGACCAGGCTGGTCTCAAACTCCTGGCCTCAAGTGATCTGCCCACCTTGGCCTGCCAAAGTGCTGGGATTACAGGTGTGAGCCATTGAGCTGGATGATATTTCACATTCTTTATCTGCTATTTTATCCTGGGAAAATTTTAAAAGCTGGCACCATAATCAGTGGTAATGATTGAATTACCATAAAATTAAGATAGCCTCTGTCTCTTATCCTACTTAAAAACATGGTTGCAATGTCTAAACTAAAAGGAATACAGAACTTAGGAGAAAGAAATGATGAGGATAAAAAACAATAAGTGGTGTTTGTGTGTTAATATAATTCTTGTTTTAACATACATGTTCTATTAGCCAGGCATGGTGAAACATGTCTACAATCCAAGTGACTCAAGAGGCTGAGATCAGAGGATCACTTGAGACCAGGAGGTCAAAGTCTGCAGTCAACCATGATCATACCACTGCACTTCATCCCGGGGAAGAGAGTGAGACCTTGCCTCAAAAAAATATAATATAATAAAATACATAAGTAAAATAAAATATGTGTTATATTTTAAAAGTATAAACTGAACTGTTTGGGTTTCTGGTTTAGCACGTACAGACCTAAACGTAGCAACTGTTCTTACAACAAGTAAAAACCCAAACAAACTGAAAAATCAAAAACTCTTCTTAGATCCATCAAAGAAGTGAAGTCATAGGGCAAACCCTTAATCTTCCTGTTTTCATTGTTGCACCTTGTTTTTCTTCTCTGTTATGTCTAGTCAGCACAATAAGGCAAGAAAAAAATATTTATGGACTGGAAATGAAGTAATCAATTTTGTCTACATAGACTGTATTATTAGCAAAGAGAGGACACAAGGTTAACACACAAAAATTAATTGCATTTCCATATACTAGCAATTGCCAGTTAAAAATCAAAACAGTGGGCTAGGCACGGTAGCTCATGCCTGTAATCTCAGCACTTTGGGAAGCCAAGGCAGGCAGATCACCTGAGGTCAGGAGTTTGAGACCAGCGTGGCCAACATGGTGAAAACTATCTCTACTAAAAATACAAAAATTAGCCAGGCACGGTGGGGGGCACCTGTCATCCCAACTACTAGGGAGGTTGAGGCAGGAGAATCACTTGAACCCAGGAGGTAAAGGTTGCACTGAGACCAGATCGCACCACCACACTCCAGCCTGGGTGACAGAATGAGACCCTGTCTCAAAAAAAAAAAAAAAAAATCCGAACAGTTCCACTTAAAATATCATAAAAATCTTGAAATACTTAGGAATAAATCTAGTAAGATATCTCCAGGATCTGTATGTGATAAATACAAGATACTGATGAAATAAAAGAAAACCTAAATAGGTCAGATGCAGTGGCTCATGCTTGTAATCCCAGCACTTTGGGAGGCCAAAGTGGGTAGATCACCTGAGCCCAGAGGTTCGAGACCAGCCTGGGAAACATGGTGAAACCCCATCTCTACAAAAAATGCAAAAATTAGCCAGCCGTGTGGTATGTCTGTAGTCTCATCTACTTGGGAGGCTGAGTTGGGTGGATCACTTGAGCCTGGCAGGTTGAGCTACAGTGAGCAATGACCACACTACTGCACTCCAGCCTGGGTGACAGAGCAAGACCCAGAAGAAAAAAAAAAGAAAGAAAGAAGAAGGAAGGAAGGAAGGAAGGACGGACGGACGGACGGACGGAAGGAAGGAAGGAAGGAAGGAAGGAAGGAAGGAAAGAGAAAGAGAGAAAACCTAAATAAATAAAAAAATCATGTTCATGGATTAGAAGACTCAATATTGTTAAAATGTCGATTCTTCCAAACAGATCTGTAGGTTCAATGCAATCCAATTAAAACAATATTAGCATGTTTGTAGAAATCTTAACTATATTCTAAAATTTATATGGAAAGACAAAGGAATTTCAATAGCCAAGACAATTTTGAAAAAGAGCAAAGTTGAAGGGCTCACACTACCTGATTTCAAGATGTACTAAAAGCTACCACGATCAAAACACTGTGATATTCATGAAAGGAGAGACAGATGCATAGATAAATAGAACAGAATTAAGAATGTAGAAATAAACCCACAAATATATGGTCAATTAATTTTTTTGATAAATATGCAAAGACAATTTAATGGAGAAATGATATTCTTTTCCAGTACAAACTGTTCTAGAACCACTAAACAGCCACATACAACAACAACAAAAACTTTGGCTGATACCTCTCACATTATTCGCAAATTTAAAAATAGAATCATAGTATAAAGGAAAAAAATGTTAGTTTGGCACAATCTTGGCAACCCTATGTGAAAGCAGGAAAGCAATATCTTCAATCTTCTTACATAGAAATTCAATCAATATTGATTGAATATCTGTGTCAATAAACCTAATGAACACAGAATTTACCTTCCTTCCATCTAGTGCCAAACACAAATAAATGCCACACAAAATGCAACATTAAAAAATAAACACTAGGCCAGCATGGTGGTTCACACATGTTATCCCAGTACTTTGGGAGGCCAAGGCAGAAGGATCTTGAACTCACTTGAAGCCAAGAGTTCAAAACCAGCCTAGGTAAAACCCGCTCTCTATGAAAATAAAATTTAAAAAAAACTTAGCTGAGGGTGGGGGTACATGCCTGTATTCCCAGTAACTTGGGAGGCTGAGTCAGGAGGATCACTTGAGCCCAGGAGTTTGAGGTTACAGTGAGCTGTGATCCCACCAGTCTACACCAGCCTGAGTGATATGAGCAAGATTCCAACTCAAAAACAAAAATAAAAATAATTTTTTTTTTTTTTTTTGAGACGGAGTCTCGCTCTGTCGCCCAGGCTGGAGTGCAGTGGCCGGATCTCAGCTCACTGCAAGCTCCACCTCCCGGGTTCACGCCATTCTCCTGCCTCAGCCTCCCGAGTAGCTGGGACTACAGGCGCCTGCCACCTCGCCCGGCTAGTTTTTTGTATTTTTTAGTAGAGACGGGGTTTCACCGTGTTAGCCAGGATGGTCTCGATCTCCTGACCTCGTGATCCACCCGTCTCGGCCTCCCAAAGTGCTGGGATTACAGGCTTGAGCCACCGCGCCCGGCCAAATAAAAATAATTTTTAAAATAAACACTAAACTTATTCATTAAAAGGTGGGATTACCCTAGTTTCATAAACCCAAATTAGAGGGATCAGTGAAGCAAAGCTGAAAAGCCCTTGAGGGAATTGTAACTACTTATGGGTTAACAATTGCCAGCTGGGACTTTATTGTCCAACTAGGGAACAGAGTCAAAGACTGAAACCTCATAAGCAAGGAAAATAGGGCATTGATTACAGGAATCCTACGAATCAGTCCCATGTATAAGCAGGGTTTATGATTAATACATATAAAAAGCAAATGAACATTTCAAAAAAGCTTCACTTTGGGTAAAAAGACAAAATTCCCCAAAAGAGGCCAGGCACGGTGGCTCACACCTGTAATCCCAGCACTTTGGGAGGCTGAAGTGGGTAGATCACCTGAGGTCAAGAGTTTGAGATGGGCCTGGCCACAGGCTGAAACCCCATCTCTACTAAAAATACCAAAAAAGAAAAATTAGACAGGTGTGGTAGTGGGTGCCTGTAATCCCATCTACTCGAGAGGCTGAGGCAGGAGAATCGCTTGACCCTGGGAGGCGGGGGTTGCAGTGAGCTGAGATAATGCCACTGCACTCCAGCCTGGGTGACAAGATCAAGACTCCATCTCAAAAAAAAAAAAAGAAAAAAGAAAAAAAGAGGCTGGGCACGCTGGCTCACACCTGTAATCCCAGAACTTTCGGAGGCTGAGGTGGGTGGATCACCTGAGGTTGAGAGTTCGAGACCAGCCTGAGCAACATGGAGAAACCCCGTCTCTACTAAAAATACAAAATTAGCTGGGCGTGGTGGTGCATACCTGTAATCCCAGCTAATCAGGAGGCTGAGGCAGGAGAATCACTTGAACCGGGGAGGCAGAGGTTGTGGTGAGCCGAGCTCACACCATTGCACTCTAGGCTGGGCAACAAGAGTAAAACTCCGTCACAAAAAAAAAGAAATTTCCCAAAAGAAATCAGAGTTCCAGATCAGGACCATGGTTACATATATGATTTGAATTCACATTTACACTACGCACATGGGATTGGTGTCTAAAGTATAAAATTAACAACAACAACAAAAATATTCTTGAACAAGAGAAACATCACTGAATGCAAATTACCAATTGTGCATGCAGAAAAACAATTCAGATATATAAGCTAATGTAATATGAATAAATATGCACTTAAAAATACTAGAGAGTTGGGCGCAGTGGTGTGTATCTGTAGTCCCAGCTACTTAGGAAGCTGAGACAGGAGAATCACTTAAGCCCAGGAGTTCGAGGCTATAGTACACTATAATCGTGTTTGTGAATAGCCACTATACTCTAACCTGGGCAACATAGTGAGACCCCATCTCTAAAAAAAAAGAAAATGTAGGAAAAAAACCTGGAAATTACCCAACAATTATGAACAGGCAAATAGATAAACAAATTGTGGCATAACCATAAAATAGAATAATACCCAGTAATAAAAACAATGAACTACTGATATACACAAAATATGGATATCTCAAAGATAATATATTGAGCAACAGAAGTCAAAAACAGATGAAGGGCCTGGGATCACGCCTGTAATTCCAGCACTTTGGGAGTCCAAGGCGGGAGGATCACTTGAGGCCAGCAGTTCGAGAGCAGCCTGGCCAACATGGTGACATCCCGTCTCTACTAAAAATACAATAATTAGCCAGACACAGTGACAGGCACCTGTAAACCCAGCTACTTGGGACGCTAATGCAAGAGAATCTCTTGAACCTGGGAGGCGGAGGTTGCAGAGACCCAAGATTGCATCACTGCATTCTGGCCTGGGCAACAGAGGGAGTCTCCATCCCCCTAACCACCCTCAAAAAAGAAACAGACCGGCCGGGCGCGGTGGCTCAAGCCTGTAATCCCAGCACTTTGGGAGGCCAAGACGGGCGGATCACGAGGTCAGGAGATCAAGACCATCCTGGCTAACACGGTGAAACCCCGTCTCTATTAAGAAATACAAAAAACTAGCCGGGCGAGGTGGCGGGCGCCTGTAGTCCCAGCTAGTCAGGAGGCTGAGGCCGGAGAATGGCATGAACCCGGGAGGCGGAGCTTGCAGTGAGCTGAGATCCAGCCACTGCACTCCAGCCTGGGTGACAGAGCGAGACTCTGTCTCAAAAAAAGAAAAAAAAAAAAAAAAAGAAACAGACCAAGGCAGTGGCTCAAGCCCATAATCCCAGCACTTTGGGAGGCTGAGGTGGCAGATCACATGAGCCAGGAGTTCGAAACCAGCCTGGGCAAGGCAAAATCCCATCTCTATAAAAAACACAGAGAAAAAAAAAAAGAAAAATTAGTCAGGCATGGTAGTGCACACCTGTAGTCCCAGTTACTTGGAAGGCTGAGGTGGGAGAATGCTGAGCCTGTCAGATCGAGGCTGCAGTGAGCTATGATCACGCCACTGCACTCCAGCCTGGGCAAAAGAGCAAGACCCCATCTCAAAAGCAAAACACAACCTTAAAATGTTCAGTTTTCAACAACAGAAAAATAGGTATGCAAAGAAACAAGAAAGTTTCTACACAACCAAGGATCTCAACAAATCCCAAGAAGGATAAGCTCAAAGAGATTCCTACTGAGACAAATCATGATCAAACTTTTTTTTGAGACAAGGTCTCATTCTGTCACCAAGCCTGGAGTGTGGTTGCATGAACATAGCTCATTGTAACCTCAAAATCCTAGGCTCAAGCAATCTTCCTGCCTTGGCCTCCCAAAGGGCTGAGAGTACAAGCATAAGCCATCACGCCAGGCCATTATCAAACTATTCAAAGCTGAAGAAGGAATTCAGAAGGTAGCAAGAAAGAAGCAATTAATTATATACCAGTGATGCTCAATAAGATTAACAGCTGATTTTTCATCAGAAACCATGGAGGCCAGGTGGTACTGGAATAACATAAAGTGTAGAAAGAAGGGAAAAACTCTCTAAACCAAGAATTTTATGTCCAGCAAAATGATTCTTAAAAAGTGAAAGGAGGGCCAGTCATGGTGGGTCATGCCTGTAATCCCAGAACTTTGGGACGCCAAGGCAGGCAGATCACTTGAGGTCAGGAGTTTGAGACCAGACTGGCCAACATGGTGAAACCCCATCTCTACTAAAAATACAAAAAATTAGTCGGGCGGCCGGGCGCGGTGGCTCAAGCCTGTAATCCCAGCACTTTGGGAGGCCGAGACGGGCGGATCACGAGGTCAGGAGATCGAGACCATCCTGGCTAACACGGTGAAACCCCGTCTCTACTAAAAATACAAAAACTTAGCCGGGCGTGGCGGCGGGCGCCTGTAGTCCCAGCTACTCGGGAGGCTGAGGCAGGAGAATGGCGTGAACCCGGGAGGCGGAGCTTGCAGTGAGCTGAGATCACGCCACTGCACTCCAGCCTGGGTGACAGAGCGAGACTCCGTCTCAAAAAAAAAAAAAAAAAAAAAAAAAAAAAAAAAAAATTAGTCGGGCATGGTGGTGGGCACTTGTAATCCCAGCTACTCAGGAGGCTGAGGCAGGAGAATCGCTTGAACCTGGGAGGCGAAGGTTGCAGTGAGCCAAGATCACGCCATTGCACTCCAGTCTGGGCAACAAGAGTGAAACCCCATCTCAAAAAAAAAAAAAAAAAAAAAAAAAATTAAAAGAAAAAGTGAAAGGAAAACATAAGACCTAAAACTATAAAACTTCTAGATGAAAAACATAGGGAAAAATCTTTATGTCATTGGATTTGGCAATAATTTTTTACATATGACACCAAAATCATATGCAACAAAAAGAAAAAATAGACAAATGGGACTACATCAGACTTAAAACTTTCTGTGCATCAAAGGACATAACCAATAATGTGAAAAGGCAAGCTACAGAATGGGAGAAAATATTTGCAAATCATATATCTGATGAGATTAATATTCAAAATATAGAGAGAACTTCTCAGCCTGGGCAACAAAGTGAGAATCCATATCTACAGAAAATAAAATAATTAGCTGGGCATACTGGCACACACCTGTAGCCCCAGATTCTCAGAAGGGTGAAGCAGGAAAATTGCTTGAGCCTAGGAGTTCAAGGCTGCAGTGAGCTATGATCATGCCACTACACTGAAGTCTAGGTGATAGAGCAGGACCCTAGCTCTTAAAAAAGAAAAAAAAAAAAAAAAAAAAAAAAACTATAATAAAACAAATAACCTGGCTGGGCACAGTGGCTCACACTTGTAACACTTTGGGAGGTGGAAGCGGGAGGATAACTTGAGGCCAGGAGTTTGAGACTAGCCTGAGTAACATAGCAAGACCTCATCTCCCACAACATATGCACACACTCTTAACTTGATTTTAAAATGGTCAAAGACATGAAAACGTTTTTCCCAAGAAGATACACAAATAGCCCACAAATATATGAAAAGATCCTCAATATCACTAATTATCAAAGAAAAAAACAGAATGAGATATCACCTTGCACCCATTTGGTTGGCCATAATTTAAAACACACACACACTGTGCACACACATAGAGATACACACAACCAAGAAATAACTTGTGTTGGTGAGGATGTGGAGAAATGGAAAGCCTTGTGCACTGTTGGTGGGAATGTAAAATGGTACAGGTGCTATGAAAAATAGTATGGTGGTTCCTCAAACAATTAAAAATAGAATTACCATAGGATCTAGCACCTATGGGATCTCACTTGTGAGTATATGTCCAAAAGAACTGAAAGCAGAATCTCAAAGAAATATTTGAACACACATGTTCATTGCACCATTATTCACAAGAGTAAAAAAAGGGAAACAGGCCAGGTGTGGTGGCTCACACCTGTAATCCCAGCACTTTGGGAGGCCAAGGTAGATGGATCAGGAGGTCAAAAGATTGAGACCATCCTGGCCAACATGGTGAAACCCCATCTCTACTAAAAATACAAAAAAATTAGCTGGGCATGGTGGTGTGCACCTGTAGTCCCAGCTACTCAGGAGGCTGAGGCAGGAGAATTCCTTGAACCCGGAAGGCGGAGGTTGCAGTGAGCCGAGATCAAGCCATTGCACTCCAGCCTGGTGACAGAGTAAGACTCTGTCTCAAAAAAAAGGAAAGAAAAGTGTCTATCCGTGGACAAACGTCCATAGATAGATGAATAGGTAAAGAAAATGTGCCACACACAAATGATGAAATATTATACAGCCTTTAAAAAGAAAACAACTCCTCTCTCATGCTATATCATAGATGAACCTTGAGGACA
This sequence comes from Theropithecus gelada, assembly GCF_003255815.1. Classification (NCBI taxonomy): domain Eukaryota; kingdom Metazoa; phylum Chordata; class Mammalia; order Primates; family Cercopithecidae; genus Theropithecus; species Theropithecus gelada. The sequence goes on from NC_037668.1 coordinate 141,361,207, forward strand.
TTATGCTAATTGAAATAAGCCAATCACAAAAGGACAAATGTTGTATGATTCCACTCATATGAATTATGTAAAGTACTCAAATTTATAGAAGCAGAAAGTAGAATGGTGGTTGCCAGAGTCTGGGGCAAGTGGGAAATAGGGAGTTATTGATCTATAGGTATAGAGTTTCAGTTTTGCAAGATAAAAAAAGTTCTGTAGATATGTTACTTACACAACAATGTGAATACAATTAACAGTACTGAACTGTACACTTAAAAATGGTTAACATAATAAATTTTATGTTTTGTGTTTTTAACTATAATTTAAAATTTCTTTTTAAACAAAGGAAAAATACACATATTCCCAGATAAATACAAACTGAGAGAGTTCTTTACTAGTAGTCCTGTTCTACACGAAAAGGTAGTACGTCAGGCTGAAATGAAAGGACACGGTCACTGCCACTGCACGAGCTGCAGGAGGAAGGTGCAAGCAGTACCAGCAGGAGCCGCTGCAGGAGCAGCAGTAGCGGCTATGGGTCCCCTGTGCCCTGCGTTCCAAAGGTAGCTAACTGCGCCACACCCACCCTTGCGCAGCCGGACAGGACCCGCTCCCAGGCCTCGCGGGGAGGGAACCGGGAGGACGTGGAGCTGGGTCCAAGGCGGTGCCGCGCTCCACGGAGATGGCGGGAGCCAGGGACAAGAGGGAACCCCCAACCAAAGCCCACCGCCCTGGGGGTCTCTGCGATGGGGCAAGGCGGGGCTGCCTGTCCGTGGGGGAGAAGCCGTTCGGGTACAGAGGGTTGGGCAGAGAGGGGCCCAGCGAGGAGTTGGGCCCGCGCTCCGGGCTGTGAGGAGGTGCAGCCAGGGCTGCCAGCATACTCCATGCAACGGGTGGGAGCCCCGCCCTTACAGGCACAGGACCTGGGCGTCTCTGCAGTCTGCACCATGGAGAACCAGGGAAGACCCCCTTCTCCCCACAGGTTCGGGAGTGTCTGCTCCCACTGCCTGGCTCTCCCCACCGCCTGGCTCTTCCCACTCCCGGCACTCGCTCCTATCTCAGAGTGAAATTGGAGCTGGGCCCGGGTGCTGTCACAGCCTGACCGGGTGTGCACATGCTCGGGCAGCCCTGATATGCCAGGCCCCTGTCACCTCAGCCCCCTCTGGACTGTGGGTGCTCATGAGCGTCAGGGGGAAGCCAAGAGGGAGCTGAGGGCAGCTCAGCACTGGCCTGCAGGTGTCCCTTGGTGCAAGCAGCCTGGGCGCCATGGACGGCAGCAGGAGGCAGACAGGCTCCTTGGGCAGAAAAGGGCAGGTAACTGGTGAGGCTCTACCTTCAGGCCAGGGAGGTCCTGAAGGCTGGGGGCCAAGCTGCCAATCCTGTGGACTGGAGTGGGAACTTGTGGTACCCTTCCGGGGCCTTCCCATGGCTGCTTCTCCTCTGAGGCCGATAAAAGCCTTGGGATCAGCTAGAGTTGAACAGACCACGGGACTACCAGCTGTAGAGAGGAGCTACCTTCTCTGCTGAGAGCAGAACACTTGTTGGGATGACCAACTGTAGAGAGGAGCTACCCTCTCTGCTGGGAGATGAACACTTGTTGGGACGATCTACCTGCAGAGAGGAGCTACCCTCTCTGCTGTGAACTGAACACTCAAATGGACACCCTGGCTATGGAAAGGAGCTGCCCCTGTGAGTCTCCTCTGACCTATTATATGGCTTAATAAAGCTTGCTCATCCTCCATTTGTCTGAGTACCTCATTCTTCCTGGTCATAGGACACGAACTTGGGGCCCACCAAATGGTGAGGCTAAAAGAGTTGTAACACAAACAGGGCTGAAACATGCTCCTTGCTCACCATGTTGTGGGTGAAGAGAAGATCTGTGCCTCTTTGGGGAGTCCCAACCTGGGAGCTCCCCAGGTCAGGGCTGTGACTCCCTCTTTGGGGCCCTGTGGTTCCTGGCATCTCCAAGCTTCCAGGCACCTGGGTTTCCCAATGCCAGCTGTGGAAGCTGCTTGCCATGCGCCTTATCCAGCTGCAACCTCGCAGAGAGTTGGAGCCCATGCTGGCACCTGAAGCTGCCTGCCCCTCTGCAGCAGCCAGGATGTCTGACTGTGCAGTGGCCAGATCCCAGAGTCAGCTCCACGCCTGACTCATTCACACACACCTCACTGCCCCATGCCTGACTTGTCCTTGGCAAACCTGGGATCCAGACCGGTAGCATGAGCCCAGCACAGCCTGCCAGGTCCAGTGGGCAGAACGAGCCCAGTGGGCACAAGCAAAACTCGGGCAAAGGCGCCACCAGCCACAGAGGTTACCAGCCAGAAAAGCAACAAAGATCCTGTAACAAAAATCATATGAGGAAATAAAGAATTCTAGTAAAGGTAACTACCTAAGTAAATATTAACATCAGTATAGGCCAGTTGCAGTGGCTCATGCCTGTAATCCCAGCACTTTGGGAGACTGGGGCAGGCGGATCACTTAAGGTCAGGAGCTCGTGACCAGCCTGGTCAACATAGTGAAACCTCATCTGTACTAAAAATATAAAAATTAGCTGGGCGTAGTAGCGGGTGCCTGTGATTCCAACTACTCGGGAGGCTGAGGCAGGAGAACTGCTTGAGCCTGGGAGGCGGAGGTTGCAGTGAGCCGAGATCGTGCCATTGTACTCTAGCCTGGGTGACAAGAGTGAGACTTTGTCTCAAAAAAAAAAAAAAAATTAATTAAAAATAAATAAATACATAGGCCAGGTACAGTGGCTCACACCTGTAATCCCAGCACTTCGGGAGGCCGAGGCGAGCAGATCAGCTGAGATCAGGAGTTCGAGATCAGCTTGGCTAACATGCTGAAAAACGTTTCTACTAAAAATACAAAAAATTAGCTGAGTATGGTGGCGTGTGCCTGTAATCCCAGCTACTTGGGAGGCTGAGGCAGGAGAATCTCTTGAACCCGGGAGGCAGAGGTTGCAGTGAGCCGAGATTATGCCATTGCACTCCAGCTTGGGCGACAAGAGTGAAACGCCGTCTCAAAATAATAGTAATAATAATAATAATAATAATAATAAATAAAGTCAGTATAAAATACATTTTTGGACTGGGTGGAGTGGCTCACGCCTGTAACCCCAGCACTTTGGGAGGCTGAGGTGGGCGGATCACCTAAGGTCAGGAGTTAAGAGACCAGCCTGAGCAACATGGTGAAACCCCGGCTCTACTAAAAATCAAAATTAGCCAAGCATGGTGGCACATGCCTGAAATCCCAGCTACTCGGGAGGCTGAGGCAGAAGACTTGCTTGAACCTGGGAGGCAGAGGTTGTAATGAGCCGAGGTCATGCCATTGCATTCTAGCTGGGGAAACAAGAGCAAAACTCCATCTCAAAACAAAAACAAAAACAAATATATATATATATATATAATTTGGCTTATAACCTTCCCCTTTACATAGGCCGGGTTTGGTGGCTCATGCCTGTAATCCCAGGCATGAGCCTCCTTTGGGAGGCTGAGGCAGGTGGATCACAAGGTCAGGAATTCGAGACCAGCCTGGCCAATATGGTGAAACCCTGCCTCTACTAAAAAAATACAAAAATTAGCTGGGTGTTGTGGTGCACACCTGTAATCCCAGCTACTTGGGAGGCTGAGGCAGGAGAATCACTGGAACCCAGGAGGTGGAGTTTGCAGTGAGCTGAGATCACGCCACAGCACTCCAGCCTAGGTCACAGAGCAAGATTGCATCTCAAATAAATAAATAAATAAATACAACTACATAAAACTGTAATTATAAATCTCTGCTGATGGGCATAATGTATAAAGCTGAATATGTAACAATAACAATATGGGAGGGGAGATAAAGCTATATAACAGTAAGGTTTTTGTATACTATTGAAACTAAGTTGGTATTAATTCACCTAGATTGTTATAAATTAAGATGTTAATTTTACTTTCCAGGGCAATCATTAAGAAATTAACGGCCGGGCGCGGTGGCTCAAGCCTGTAATCCCAGCACTTTGGGAGGCCGAGACGGGCGGATCATGAGGTCAGGAGATCGAGACCATCCTGGCTAACATGGTGAAACCCCGTCTCTACTAAAAAATACAAAAAACTAGCTGGGCGAGGTGGCGGGCGCCTGTAGTCCCAGCTACTTGGGAGGCTGAGGCAGGAGAATGGCGTGAACCCAGGAGGCGGAGCTTGCAGTGAGCTGAGATCTGGCCACTGCACTCCAGCCTGGGCAACAGAGCGAGACTCCGTCTCAAAAAAACAAAAAAAAAAGAAAGAAAGAAATTAACTTTACAAAAATGCCAATCAAAATGATAATCATTTGATTGTGGCTGAGCAAGGTGGCTCACACCTGTAATCCTAACACTTTGGGAGGCCAAGGCAGGCCTGAGCAACACAGCAAAATCCCGTGACTACAAAAAATACAAAAAATTAGCTGGGTGTGGTGGTATGCATCTGTTAGTTCCAGCTATGTGGCAGGCTGAGGTAGGAGGATCACTTGAGCCCAGGAGGTCAAGGCTGCAGTGAGCCGTGATCGGGCCACTGCACAGCAGCCTGAGTGACACAGTGAGACCCTGTCTCAAAAAAAAAAAAAAAAAAAGATATTACTTCACACCTACTAGAATGGCTGTAATTAAAAAACAAAAGAGAAATTAACTGTTGGGGAGGATATGGAGAAATCTGAACCTTACTGGTACAAACGTACAATGTTGCAGCAGCTGGAGGGAACAGTTCAGTGATTCTTCAAAAAGTTAAAGACACTGAATTATATGACCCAGCAATTCTGTTAACAGCATAATCAATTCAATCTGGTTCAACCTTTGTGTAACAAAGTTCTGAGTGATTTCTCAGTGGACCCCCAGGTTGCAAGTTACATAACCTAAGCATGCCCAGATGAGCCAAATGTGCCCCATTGGACTTAGAAGCCAGGACGAATGAAAAAGTTCGTCACGAGCAGAACCAAAGTGCTTGGATCAAGGAACGGGGACCAAATTCAGAAACAAGGAGTACCCTATTTTGTTGCAGTACAGACTTAAGAGCCAAGGACCCTCAGCATGACCCAATCAGATCATATCTCATTGCATTTTTCCTTTTTTTTTTTTTTTTTGATGGAGTCTTACTTTGTCTCCCAGGCTGGAGGGCAGTGGTGCAATCTCAGCTCATTGCAACCTCCACCTCCCAAGTTCAAGTGATTCTCCTGCCTCAGCCTCCCAAGCAGCTGGGACCACAGGTGTGCACCACCATGCCTGGCTAATTTTTGTATTTTTAGTAGAGATGAGGTTTCACCATTTTTGTTAGGTTGGTCTTGAACTCCTGACCTCAAGTGATCCACCCACCTGGGCCTCCCAAAGTGTTGAGATTATAGGCGTGAGCCACCACACCTGGCCTACCTCATTGCATTTTCCTATCTTCCTCATTGTAACTATCTGCCTATAAAACCTGTCCCCATTCTCCAGCTCAGGCAGACGGATTTGAGCATGGCAAGTCAACTTTGCAATAAAGGTTTCTATTTTCTCAAAAGCAAGTGCCATGGTATTGTTACTGGTGAAGGGTCTTGACTAGGTTGTCCAGGTCTTGACGAGTTGTCCACGTTCTTGGTGTGTTGAACAAAGAATTGAACGAAACGCACAAACAAAGCAACAAAAGAATGAAGCACAGTAATAAAAAGAATGAAGCACAATAAATACTTTCGATTTATTGAAGCGAAAGTACACGCCACAGAGGGGAGCTGGCTTGAGCAAGCAGCTCAAGAGCTCCTGGCTGCAAAATCTTCTGGAGTTTAAGTACCCTTTAGAAGTTTCCTATTGGTTACACCCTATGTAGATGAAGACTTGGCCCCTGACCAATTGGGAGCTGAAGTAAGTTACACTCTATGCAAATAAAGACTTGGCCTGCAACTAATCAGAGGCTGAAGTGAAGGCTCCCTGTCTCCACACCCTATTCTCCTGCCTCAGTATTGGCTTCTATGCCTATCAGGCAGTGAGCCCTTGCTCCATAACAATTCCACTTCTGGGTGTACTTTATACTCCACAGAACTGAAACTTAAAGTGGAAATAACCCAAATGTTTACCAGGTGATGAACTGATAACTAAAATGGGATATATCTATACCACAGAATATTACTCAGCAATGAAAAGGTATGAAGTATTAATACATGCTATAACATGGAGAATCCTTGGAAACATTATGCTAAGTGAAAGAAATCAGACACAAAAGGTCACATATTGTATAATTCCATTTATATGAAATGTCCAAAATAGGCAAATCCATAGAAACAAAAAGTAGATTTGTGGTTTCCAGGGGCTGGGAAGAGGGGAAAATTGAAGTGATTGCTTAATAGTTACAGGGTTTCTTTCTGGGCTAATGAAAATGTTCTGGAACTATATAGTGGTAATGTCTGTATAACCCTGTAAACATATTAAAAGCCACTGAATTGTATACTTTAAAATGAATAAAGTGGTGAATTTTATGCTATGTAAATATACCTCAATTAGAAAAAAATTTGCCCAGCATGGTAGCTCAACACCTGTAATCCCAGCCCTCTTGGAGGCTGAGGCAGAAGGATTGCTTGAGGCCAGAGGTTTGAAACCAGCCTGGGTAACATAGCAAGACCCAGTTTAAAAAAAAATAAGATAGCCAGCACAGTGACACATGACTGTAATCTTAACTACTCAGGAGGCTAAGGCAGGAGGGTCACTTGAGTTCAGGAGGCTGAAGCTACAGTGAGCTATAATCAGAACTGCACTCTAGCCTGGGCCACAAGAGTGAGACTTTGGTTTTTTTTTTTTTTTTTTTTTTGAGGTGGAGTTTCACTCTTGTGGCCCAGGATGGAGTGCAATGGTGCAATCTCAGCTCACCACAACCTCCGCCTCCCGGGTTCAAGTGATTCTCCTGCCTCAGCCTCCTGCGTAGCTGGGATTACAGGCATGCACCACCACGCCCGGCTAATTTTTGCATTTTTAGTAGAGATGGGTTTTCTCCATGTTGGTCAAGCTGGTCTCGAACTCCTGACCTCAGGTGATCCATCCGCCTAGGCCTCCCAAAATGCTGGGATTACAGGCATGAGCCACCGCACCTGGCCTGAGACCATCTTTTTTTTTTTTTTTTGAGACGGAGTCTCGCATCGCACCCAGCCTGAGATCATCTTTTAAAAATAAATAAATAAATGAATAAAATAACTGAGTTACACACTTAAAATGGATCCTTTTTATTATAGGTAAATTATACCTCAATAGTGTTTTTTAAAAAATGTTAATGATACCAGGTTCTTATTCAGGAATGTTTTGGCTCTTTTCTGTCATTTTCTCTTCTGCATCAATCTTAGACTCAACTTTTTAAATTCCTCCAAATACCTGTACTTGTTCAAATTAATGTTGGTTTTGAATGACAAAAAACCTGAAATAATGGTGGTTTAAACAACAAAGAAGCTTATTTTTTTCTGTTTCTGTTCCTGGAACAGGTCAACTTCTTTTCTGCTTAAAGTCTTGGCACACATGATTCTCTCTTTACCTGAAACTCTTCCCACTCTCCTTGTACAATTGGCTCCTCCTATACTTAAAGTCCTTACCTGTCACGTTCTTAGAAAGACCTCCCTTGACCAGGTACTGAGGTGGTCTCCCTTTTTTATTTTCTTCTTTTTTTTCCATGTCAGACAGGTCATGTGCATGGAACAATGTCTGAGGGTAGCACATCTCACCCCTGTGCATAAACACACATTCTTCACACTTAGGAACTACAAAAGGATTTCTTTGTTATTTTCTTCCCTTTTTTTGAGACAGTTTTGCTCTCGTTGCCCAGGCTCAAGTGCAGTGGCACAATCTCGGCTCACTGCAATCTCCGCCTCCCGGGTTCAAGCAATTCTCCTGCCTCAAACTCCGGAGTAGCTGGGATCACAGGCATGCGCCAGCACCCTTGGCTAATATTGTATTTTTAGTAGAGATGGGGGTTTCTCCATGTTGGTCAGGCTGGTCTCAAACTCCCAACCTCAGGTGATTCGCCCGCCTCGGCCTCCCAAAGTGCTGGGATTACAGGTATGAGCCACCGCACCTGGCCTTGTTATTTTCTTTTTTTTTTTTTTTTTTTTTTTTTTTTTGAGACGGAGTCTCGCTCTGTCACCCAGGCTGGAGTGCAGTGGCGGGATCTCAGCTCACTGCAAGCTCCGCCTCCCAGGTTCACGCCATTCTCCTGCCTCAGCCTCCAGAGTAGCTGGGACTACAGGCGCCCGCCACCTCGCCCGGCTAGTTTTTTGTATTTTTTAGTAGAGACGGGGTTTCACCGTGTTAGCCAGGATGGTCTCGATCTCCTGACCTCGTGATCCGCCCGTCTCGGCCTCCCAAAGTGCTGGGATTACAGGCTTGAGCCAGCGCGCCCGGCCGGCCTTGTTATTTTCTATCACAGTACTCTGATTATTTACTTCACAATTTTCATTCATTTACCTAACAATTATTTACTAAAAACGTTCTGTATGAAAGATTCAGGCCGGGAGCAATGACTCATGCCTGTAATTCCAGCAATTTGGGAGGTGGAGGTGGGTGGATCACCCATCTCTACTAAAAACACAAAAAAATTAGCCAGGCATGGTGGTGCATGCCTGTAATTCCAGCTACTTGGGAGGCTGAGGTAGGAGAATTGCTTGAATTGCTTGAAACCTGGGAGAATATTATTTTCATTCTATTCAAGATTAGGGACATAAATGAGGCAATCACCTCAAAGAATGATAAACCTGATTAGAAAACGGAATTGTTAGCCATTACCAAATAAAATAAATCAAATATTTTTTTTAATCTCAAAAAGCTCAAGGCCGGGCACAGTGGTCCCTGCCTGTAATCCCAGCAGTTTGGGAGGCTGAAGCAGGTGGATCACTTGAGGTCAGGAGTTTGAGACCAGCCTGGCCAAGGTGATGAAACTCCACCTCTACCAAAAAATACAAAAGTTAGTTGGGTGTGGTGGCATGCACCTGTAGTCCCAGCTACTCAGGAGGTTGGGGTGGGAGAATCACTTAAACCAGGGAAGCGGCCAGGCGCAGTGGCTCACGCCTGTAATCCCAGCACTTTGGGAGGCCAAGGAGGGTGGATCATGAGGTCAGGAGTTCAAGACCAGCCTGGCCAAGATGCTGAAACCCCATCTCTACTAAAAATACAAAAAAATTAGCTGGATGTGATGGTGGGCACCTGCAATCCCAGCTACTCGGGAGGCTGAAGCAGAGAATTGCTTGAACGTGGGAGGTGGAGGTTGCAGTGAGCTGAGAGCGTGCCACTGTACTCCAGCCTGGGCGACAGAGCAAGACTATGTCTCAAAAAAAACAAAACAAAAACAAAAACAAAAATCAGGGAAGCAGAGGTTGCAGTGAGCTGAAATCATGCCACTGCACCCTAGCTTGGGCGACAGAGTGGGATGCTCTGTATTAGTCCATTTTCACACTGCTGATAAAGACACACCCGAGACTGGGTAATTTATAAAGAAAAAGAGGCTTAATGGACTCATAGTTCCTCGTGGCTGGGAAGGCCTCACAATCATGGTGGAAGATTAAAGGCACATCTTACATGGTGGCAGACGAGACAGAATTAGAGCTAAGCGAAAGGGGAAACACCTTATAAAACCATCAGATCTCATGAGACTTATTCACTACCACGAGAACAGTATGGGGGAAACCGCCCCTATGATTCATTTACCTGCCACTGGGTCCTTCCCACAATTCATAAGAACTACAGAAGCTACAATTTAAGATGAGATTTGAGTGGCGACACAGCCAAACCATATAACCCTGTCTCAAAAAAGAACAGAACAGAACAGAACAGAACTCAGTCTCCAGCTCCCAGCAAGCAGGCAGGCCTCATTTTTGCATCTCAGTAAGGATCCTCTGACATGCAAACTTCATATTTTTCTCCATGTTCCTACTACACATAGAGTGGTCCTACATTGTCCAAACTGGAACCTTTTAGAGAGATAACAGGAAGACACTGAACATGTGAATGAAAAATGGCCAGACCATATGCAAAAATAGAACTCTGACTCACAATCTGCAACAACCAGACCAGAAAACCAATCTATCATCTACAAATCAGACATGTAGGAAGTTAGATCACTATCACTAGGAAACAATCCAGGAACCCAGCAACAACCCCTGTAACAAATGGCCCCAGATGGCAAGAACTTTATTAAAAAATGATAGCTTTTTAAATTTTTGGACCTGCTGTCAACATAGGACCAAAAGAAAACCAACTGTGCATCCCAACCAAACACATAGGATGCTCTGCTAGTTCTAGTTACCCCACCTATAGCTTCCCTATGACAACAGTCTTCAGTTAGGGCACACCTGAAGCCTTCCCCTATTCCCCACTGTAAAGTTTTCCCACTTCTCTGTTTTTGAGGCTCTGACAAAACGCAAGTGATGGTGGCTGACTCCCTTGTTATAGCAAACTGTGAACAAATAGTCTTCACGTCTTCTCATGTAGTCTTCAAATAGTCTTCATGTATTTCCACAAAGGGCATACTAGTAATAATTTTGCTGAATCAACAGGCAAAAATCAGGACTGTCCTGAGCAAATCTGGACATAAATCACCCTAGTTATGAAGCAAAATTAGACCAGAAGCTGTTTGCTAGTGAAATACTGTATGAGGTTTAGGAGAATGAAAGTGTGAAAGACAAAAGATAAAATATGCCACCACCACTAGGTGGGGTTACACCACTAAAGAATGGAGGATGTTTCAATTAAAAAGGGAAGTGCTTGAAGTGTATATGCTCTTAGGTTACTGTTCAGTAATCTTTTTGGTTTTGATGCATGATACTGTAAATCCAAACATTGGAATCAATGTAAAATGGTCTTCAGGGCAATAATTGATGAACTAATTCCAACAGGAAATGTTTGAGCATATTATCATCTAGTATTAATTCACTTTCAATTATTGCCTTCTGCACATGAAGCAGTAATGAGATGAACAACACATTCCCTGCCTTTAAGAAGGTGGCTGGGTGCCGTGGCTCACGCCTGTAATCCCAGCACTTTGAGAGGCCGAGGCAGGCGAATCACAAGGTCAGGAGTTTGAGACCAGCCTGGCCAATATGGTGAAACCCCGTCTTTACTAAAAATACAAAAATTAGCTGGGCATGGTGGCGTGCACCTGGAGTCCCAGCTACTTGGGAGGCTGAGGCAGAAGAACCGCTTGAACCTGGGAGGCCGAGGTTACAGTGAGGCAAGATTATACCACTGCACTCTAGTCTGGCGACAGAGTGAGACACCACCTCAAAAAAAAAAAAAAAAAAAAAAAAAAAAAAAAAAAAAAAAAAAAAACGGAATAAGAAGGCAGCATTCTAGAGTACTTCAAGTTTACACATGAAGGGCTGGTTACATAAGTTGTAAGACCCAGTACAAAATGAAAATAAGGGACAGCTTTTTCAGAAAGTATTTCAAGATGGCAACAGTAGAGCATTAAACCACCTGTGGGGCCCTTCTGAGGACAGGGCCATGTGACTGCACAGGTCACACACCCATGAAGTCAACTCTAAGTGTAGGATAGTATTCTATGACAAATTATAGACGAATAAACTATGTTGCCTAGTACACGTTGTGATGTTACTAGGCCTTTCAATGTGGTTATTTATTTGTTTATTTGAGATGGAGTTTTGCTCTTGTTGCCCAGGCTGGAGTGCAATGGCGTGATCTCAGCTCGCTGCAACCTCTGCCTCCCAGGTTCAAGTGATTCTCCTGCCTCAGCCTCACAAGTAGCTAGAATTACAGGCATGTGCCACCACGCCCAGATAATTTTGTATTTTTAAGTAGAGACAGGGGTTCACCACATTGGTCAGGCTGGTCTTGAACTCCTGACCTCAGGTGATCCACCTGCCTCTGCCTCCCAAAGTGCTCGGATTATAGGCATAAGCCACCATGTCCGGCCTCAGTGTGTTTTCATTCTATGTTGGATATTTGGCATGCAAAGAATTACATTTCATTTTAAAAATTACTAAGCATTGACTACATTTGTACTATATGCTGTAGAGAATCTTTCCTAACATTTAATGTAATCAAGCATATAAATAACTAATCTAATTTTTTAAATGTTATGAAAAGTTACAGTTATAATTCTTCCACTTTTCCCCACAAGCCTAAAGCGCAGAGCAGAGACTGAAACTGGTAGGCACTCAATAAACACTTGTCAAATGAATGCAAGGAGGCTGGAAAGTCCCATATCAAGGAGTTGTTATTTGGTGAGGGCCTTCTTGCTGTGTCATCCCATGGCAAAAGGCAGAATGGCAAAAGAGCCAAATTTTACTCACCTTAAAAGTGAAGGAAAGGCCAGGTGCAGTGGCTCATACCTGTAATTCCAGCACTTTAGGAGGCCAAGGCAGGTGGATCACCTGAGGTCAGGAGTTCGAGATCAGGCTGGCCAACATGGCAAAATGCCATTTCTACTAAAAATACAAAAAATTAGCCGGCCATGGTGGAACATACCTGTAGTCCCAACTACTCAGGAGGCTGAGGTGTTAGAATCTCTTGGATCCAGGAGGTGAAGGTTGCAGTGAGCCGAGATTGTGCCACTGCACTCCAGCCTGGGCAACAGAGCAAGACTCCTTCTAAAAAAAAAAGAAGGAAATTCTAACACATGCTATATGAGGGCATTAAGCTAAGAAACAAGCCACTCGCAAAAGTCAAATATGGGAAGATTCCACTTATATGAGGAAGTTAGTGTAGTCAAAATCATGAAGACAGTAAGTAGAATGGCAGTTGCCAGGGGCTGGGGGGAGGGAGGAATGGGAAGTTATTTTTTAATTAGTACAGAGTTTCAGTTTTACAAGATGAAAAGAGTTCTGGAGCTAGATGGCAGTGATGCTTGCATATTATGAATGTATTAATATCACTAAACTGCACACTTTAAAATGTTTAAGATTGTAAATGTTCTTATATTTTACCACAACTAAAAAAAATAAAAATAAAACAGTACATATAGTGAAGAAGAAGTTGCAACCAAAGGGACCAATATTTGGGGTGAGAAATCTAATACTTAATTCAGTGCTAATTTTTACATTTTTAGTAGAGACAAGGTTTCACCATCTTGGCCAGGCTGGTCGTGAACTCCTGACCTCAAGTGATCTGCCCGCCTTGGCCTCCCAAAGTGCTGTGATTACAGGTGAGAGCCACCTCGCCCGGCCTCACACCCTTGTGTGTGATTCTCTTAATTCCATTTTCTCTCTTCCCCTCTGCCCCTTAATATACTGCACTTCACCTCGTCATGAGCCAAGTAGGACCTGAAATAAGAATACTCAAAACACGGAAGAAATAAACAAGAAGACAAACTAAAGCCCGTATTTTTTTTTTTTTTTAGTGCTTGGTAACTATCCCTTTGTGTCTCCCTAAGTGCAGGATAAACTTCTTGGGGCAAATACAAATGTTTGATAAAATTCTGGGCCAAGGAGTCTTGCACTGGATATATTCAACAAATTACCTGCCGATGATAACAGCGTAGGTAAAACGAGTTCTAAAAGTAACAAATGACTTAGTTATCCTCAGTTATAAGGATAAATCCGTCCTTTTCTTTTTCACCTAGCCCTTTTGTTGGGCCTCTAAAATGTAAGGTAACTACGTGGGAAAGCAAGCAACAGCTGGTAGTGTGTTTTTACCCTGATTTTATCACTCCAAGTATCTACCGTCGCTGGCTTTGCGAAGACTAGCTTTGTATCAGAACGAGGTGCGGCCGGAACGCCTGAGGAAAGCAAACCAACCTTCCCAGCCGACGCGTTGACAGCGTGTCCCCAGGCTGCGCCGGGGTAGGAACTTCCTCCAGCCTGGTTCGCCCGGCGGGGAACCAATAAAGTTGAGCGCGTTCAAAGGGGTCCTAATCTTCCAGGGCCCACTGGGCAGGCCTGCAAAATAAGGCCCCTAGAAACTCCCTGAGGTTTGCAAGTCTTCTCCCGCTCCTCGGAATTTCCCCCCTCTTCATTCGCATTAATTTTATTCTGACGGAAACGGCGCGGGCTAGGCCCCAGGAGGGGCGCTTTTCAGGTGCAACTGGTCCGGCGATCGCGGTGGGCAACCCCTACGAGGCCCCCGGTTGACTGGGAGCTGACGGTCCGAGCTGTGGCTTTGGAAGACCCAGACGATGAAGCCTAGACCCGCCCGGTTCGTGGATAATAAACTCAAGCAACGAGTCATCCAGGTGTGTATTCTGCACCGCTCGGTCTCGCCAAGGGCCCCGATCACTGCCTCAGGGTGCCACTCCCCTTTTTTTCGGGTGGCGTCCACGTGGAACTCAACTAGTCTTCTTTTCCCCAGTCTGGGTCTGGGCGTGCGTCTGTTCCTCCTTCGTTGGTGGTGCCGGGGCCTTCCCTACCCACGTTGGTGCGGAGTCTCAGGAGAAACCGGGGACAGTGGGAGGGTGCAGCTTGGTGGGGCTGCCGAGGATGTCTGGTCGTCTTCAGCGCAGATCATTCAGTAGAGTGGAGTTAGCCTTTGAATTTTAACCTCTTTGACTTGTGAAGTTAGTACAGGAATGGTCTTCAAACGCTCGCATTGTAAGAGGTCCTTGAGAAGGGGTGGCATAAATAATACGTTAATTTCCGCTGTCAAGGAACTTACACACTAAAACGAGATAACACGGTCTGGCAACAGTAACAGGCACTTTGCCTACGGTTTTCTCATTTTCATGACCATCAGTAAAAAGCAGTGTGTGGCAGATACCTTAGAATGTAAACAAGCAGTCTGAGTTAAAAGGCGGGAGAGAATTTTCTTCACTTAGGAATTAGTGAGCTACACATTCTCCTTGTTTTTCTTTCACTTCACCAGCCCCTAAACAATCTCCTCTTCGGACCCATTTTTTCCTACCAACTTGTAAATGTTGGAAGTGCTCTGAGCCACTGTTCTCTTACCTTCCCTTCCTCCTCTTTCCTCATACACCTCTCTTATCTATCCATGCTTCCTATGTGATCTCGTTTAGTCTAATAACCTTTGAATAGTGTCTATGTATTCTATTATCTATATATTTATTTCATTTTATTTTTATTTTTCTGAGACACAGCCTCGCTCTGTTGCCCAGGCTAGAGTTCAGTGGCTGTTCATGGGCACAATCGTAGCTCACTGCACCCCCGGCCTCCCTGGCTCAAGCAATCCTCCCTCCTCAGCCTCCCCAGTAGCTGGGACTACAGGTGTGCACCACCACATCTGGCCAATTTATTATTATTATTATCATTTGTAGAGACGGGGTTCCACTATGTTACTCTGGCTGGTCTCTAACTCCTGGGCTCAAACGATCGGGCCTCAGCCTCCGAAAGTGCTGGGATTACCGGTGCAAGCTGCTGTCCTGTTCTCTATATATTTATGACGGCTAAATTTGTATCTGCTGTCCAGATTTTATCTTGAAGTACAGATTGATATATCCAGCTGCCTAGTTAGCATATCTCCAAATTAAAATGGCCAAGTGGAACTTGTGATTTTTTCTTCCTTCAAACCTGCCCTTTCTTAGTGTTCTGTATCTCGGTAAGTGATACCACCGTTTGTCCAGTTGTTAAGGCCAAAAGCCTTAAGGGTCATTCTGAGTCTTTCTTTCATTTCCTGTATACCATCCATCAACAGCGTGGTTTGCTTTACTTTCAAAATATATTCCAAGTACTTCTTACTGTCTTTCCCTATAACCATCTTAGTCCAAACCATCATCTCTACCTTATACTATTGCAATAGCCTCCTAACTGGTCTTTCTGAGTCTGCTTTTACCTAAAGCCTATTCCCCACAGAGTAGCCAGAGACATCTAATTTTTTTTTTTTTTTTTTCGCTCACTGCAACCTCTGTCTCTTGGGTTCAAGCGATTCTTCTGCCTCAGCCTCCCAAGTAGGTGGGATTACAAGTGCATGCCATCACGCCTGGCTAATTTTTCTATTTTTAGTAGAGACGAGGTTTCACCATGTTGGCCAGGCTGGTCTTGAATTCCTGACCTCAGTTGATCTGCCCGCCTCAGCCTTCCAAAGTGCTGGGATTACAGGCGTGGCCAAGACATCCTTTTAAAGGGAAAAATTAGGCTAGGGGAGGGATAGCATTAGGAGAAATACCTAATGGAAATGACGGGTTGATGGGTGCAGGAAACCACCATGGCCCTTGTATACCTGTGTAGCAACCTGCATGTTCTGCACATGTATCCCAGAACTTAAAGTATAATTAAAAAAAAAAAAAAAAAAAGGGAAAAATCAGAGCTTGCCATAGCCCTGCTCAAAACCTTTCAGTGGAGTCACAGACATCTAGAGTAAAACCCAGTCAGAAAAGCCCTGCATATTCTGGCCTCTGTTGTCCTAGTTTACTTTTCGTCTCCTGTTCCAACCACACAGACCTTCTCAAACATGCCAAGCACAGGACCTTTGTTCTCGTTGTTCACTCACGCTGAATTACTCTTCCTCTGGATGTTCCCATATCCCACAACTTGCTCCTTCACTTTATTCAAGTTTCTGAGCAGTGACACCTAATTACTGCATCTAGTGGCCTCTTCTCTGTCCTCACACTTGACTGCTTTTCAACGTTTGACATTATCAGTTTTCCTCTGTAGCTTTCACTTCGGTTCATTATAAAAGTACAAATTGAATATCCCTTATTCTAAATGCTTAAGACCAAAAGATGTTTCAGATTGATTTTTTTCAGGGTTTGGAATGTTTGTGTGTACATAATGAGATATTTGGGGATGGGACCCAAGTTAAACATGAAGTTTACTTATGT
This sequence comes from Theropithecus gelada, assembly GCF_003255815.1. NCBI lineage: Eukaryota > Metazoa > Chordata > Mammalia > Primates > Cercopithecidae > Theropithecus > Theropithecus gelada. Next base: position 141,377,856 of record NC_037668.1, read on the forward strand.
TTCATATACACCTTATACACATGGCCTGAAGATAGTCTTACGCAAGATTTTAAATAAATTTTCACTTAGCTATATATTTAATTTAATTTAATTTTAATTTTTTATTTTTGAGACTGGGTCTCACTCTGTCACCCAGGCTGGAGTGCAGTGGTGTAAACAGTGCTCACTACCACCTCAAACTCATGGGGTTAAGTGATTCTCCCACCTCAGCCTCCCATGTAGCTGGGACCACAGGTATGCACTATCATGTCTGGCTAATTTTTAAATTTTTCATAGAGATGAGATCTTACCATCTTGGCCAGGCTGATCTGGAACACCTGGACTCAAGCAATCCTCCCACTTTGGCCTCTCAGAGTGCTGGGATTACAGGTGCAAGCCACCACGCTCAGGCTATTTTATTTATTTATTTATTTTTGAGACAAAGTTTCGTTCTGTTATCCAGGCTGGAGTGCAGCGGCTCGATCATAGCTCACTGCAGTCTCTAAGGCTGGGCTTAAGCGATCTCCCACCTTGGCCTCCCAAAATGCTGGGAGGCCATTTATAAGCACAAGCCACCACACCCAACCAATTTTTAAATTTTTTTGTAGAGATGAGATCAAACTTTGTTGCCCAAGGTGGTCTCGAACTCCTGAGCTCCCAAAGTGTTGGGATTACAGGTATGAGCCACCATGCCCAGCCAAAAGGTGATTTAATATTGAAACTGGGGGCCGGGCGCGGTGGCTCAAGCCTGTAATCCCAGCACTTTGGGAGGCCGAGACGGGTGGATCACGAGGTCAGGAGATCGAGACCATCCTGGCTAACACGGTGAAACCCCGTCTCTACTAAAAAATACAAAAAACTAGCCGGGCGAGGTGGTGGGCGCCTGTAGTCCCAGCTACTCGGGAGGCTGAGGGCGGAGAATGGTGTGAACCCGGGAGGCGGAGCTTGCAGTGAGCTGAGATCCGGCCACTGCACTCCAGCCTGGGCGACAGAGCGAGACTCTGTCTCAAAAAAAAAAAAAAATATTGAAACTAAATTGCCTCAAGCTCGTAGTTCTGCAGTATCTGACAGATGTCAAATATCACTGTGTTCCTTGAAGTTTAAAATATCCCCTGCTGCCCTTATGAGTTTATTGCAGTGTTCTAGGGTGTTTGGAAACCTAGGATATTAGTAAGTAAGCCATCACTTACTGCCTTGTAACTATGCTCGTAATAATATTGTGTTATAGTGATTAATAATGTTAATTAAATTTTCTGATTTCAGACTTGACAATTATTGGTTACTTTTATTTCTGTTTCTGGTATGCTTTATTAATGAAGAGTTTATCTTAAAGTATAATGTGTTCAGATAGCTCAATCTGTTGATTAAAATCACTGAATTTGAAATATTGAGTGTTTTATATTTGTTATATTTTCTGTTTTAGTACCTTACCGGTAACAAATGTGGCAAATATGTGGACATTGGAGTCTTAGCATCTGATTTACAAAGAATGTACAGGTAAATAAATAGTTTCCAGATCCTTGAATTTTTATTTCCCCTTTACCATTTTGAAAGTTTATATCCTGCTGAAATTTCTAGTTGATATCAATAGCTGCTGGCATTAGTTCACCAATCCATAATCTTGGAACTCAATTCGGTTATGCATACATTTATCAAATACCTATTATGTGCAGTAAGATGTCTTTTGTACTGTGGGAAATGGTCGCTGCTTATCTTTTAGTACCTCACAGTCTGGTCAAGAGATAGAGATGTTATTATATCACTTCCTTTCCTGCTTCATTAGAAAATTAAAACCAGGCCAGGCATAATGGCTCATGCCTGTAATCTCAGCACTTTGGGAGGCTGAGGTGGGAGGATAGCTTAAGCCCAGGAGTTTGAGACCAGCCTGGGCAACATGGTGAAACTCCATCTGTACAAAAAATATACAAAAATTTGCCAGGCTTGGTGGCATGCACCTGTGGTCCCACCTACTTGGGAGACTGAGGTGGGAGAATCACTTGAGCCCAGGAGGTCAAGGCTGTAGTGAGTTGTGGTCATGCCACTGCACTCTAACCTCAGTGACAGAATGAGATCCTCTCCCAAAAAAGAAAGAAAGAAAATTAAAACCATCACCAGCAGGTATGATCTCCCTGAGTTTTCTGACTCCTTTCTTTTTTTTTTTTTTTTTTTTGAGACGGATTTTCGCTCTTGTTGCCCAGGCTGCTGGAGTGCAATGGTGCAACCTCAGCTAACCACAACCTCTGCTTCCCAGGTTCAAGCCATTCTCCTGCCTCAGCCTCCTAAGTAGCTGGGATTATAGGCATGTGCCATCACACCTGGGTAATTTTGTATTTTTAGTAGAGACAGAGTTTCACCATGTTGGCCAGGCTGGTCTCAAACTCCTGACCTCAGGTGACCTGCCCGCCTTGGCCTACCAAGGTGCTGGGATTACAGGCGTGAGCCATGGCACCCGGCCTCTTTTTTTTTTAATACAATTTTTAGTTTTATTTTTTGTGGAGACAGGACCTTCTGTATTTGCCCAGGTTGGTCTTGAACACCTGACCTCAAGTGATCCTTTTACGTTGGCCTCTCTAAGTGCTAGGATGATAGGCTTGAACCAGCATGCCCAGCCAGCTTCCTGAGTTTGTTTGTTTTTTTTTTTTTTCGTGACGGAGTCTTGCCCTGTTGTCCAGGCTGGAGTGCAGTGGATCTCGGCTCACTGCAAGCTCCGCCTCCTGGATTCAAGTGATTCTCCTGCCTCAGCCTCCTGAATAGCTGGGATTACAGGCATGCACTAACCACACACACCTAAATTTTGTATTTTTAATAGAGATGGGGTTTCACCATGTTGGCCAGGCTGGTCTTGAACTCCTGACCTCAGGTGATCTTCCTGCCTCGTCCTCCCAAAGTGCTAGGGTTATAGGTGTGAGCCACCCCACCTGGCCAAGAATACCTTAATTATTTCTAAAGGCCCTATCCCCAAATATAGTCACATTCTGAGGTACTAGGGTTTAGGACATCAACATAAGAATTTAAGGGAAACACAATTCAGCTTATTGGACTCTGTGCTGTGGCTCCCAAAATTCACGTCCTCGTATGCAGATACATTCATTCCATTCCACAAGCCCCAAAAGTCTTAACTCATTTTAGCATCAACTCTTAAGTCCAAACTCTTATCTAAGTATCATCTAAATCAGGCCAGATGCAAGGACTCACACCAATAATCCCAGCATTTTGAGAGGCCAATGGCTTAACGCCATAGAGTTCAAGGCCAGCCTGGGGAACACAGTGAGACTCCGTCTTTACAAAATAAAAATAGAAATAATTAGCTGGGCATGGTGGCATGAACCTGTATTCCTTGCTATTCGAGAGGCTGAGATGAGAGGATCGCTTGGGCCCAGGAGTTCAAGGTTGCAGTGAGCTATGATTGCACCAGTGCACTCCAGCTGGGTAACAGAGCAAGACCCTGTCTCTAAATATAAAATAAATAAATAAAAATAATGTTATATAAATTAATTGGTAATGGCTGAGATTCAAGGTGTGATTTATCCTGGGGCAAAATTCCTCTTCATCTATTCACCTGTGAAATCAGACAAGTTATCTGCTTCCAAAATACAGGCATGTCCTATATAACAATGTTTCAGTCAATGATGGACCTCATGTATGATGGTGATACCATAAGATTGTTACATCATATTTGTACTGTACCTTTTCTGTGTTTAGATGTGTTTAAATACACAATACCATTGTTTTACAGTTGCCTATAGTATTTAGTGCAATAATATGCTGTATAGGTTTGTAGGCAGAGTAGGCTATACCATGTAGTCTAGGTGTATAATAGGCTAGCCCATCTAGGTTTGTGTAAGTACACTCTTACTTATTTTTGTTTTCATACAATGAGAATGCCTAATGATAAACTTCTCAGAATGTGTCTCCATTGTTTAGTGATGCACGATTGTACAATGGCAGGACAGGCATAGGTGTAGGTTAGACATTCCTATTCTAAAAGAGAGCAATTGGAAAAAAGAAAGGGTCATGGGTCCCAAGCAAGTCCAAAACCAAGCAGGGCAAATGTCATTAGATTTTCAGGCTTTAGAGTAATCCTCTTTGGCTTGATGCCCTGCCCTGTGGGCTCAGTAGGGTGGTGATCCTGCCCTGTTACCTAGGAGGAGACAGCCCCACCTGCCACACCTGTGCCCTCTGGGCCTGTGTTAGCAGTGGCAGCCCTGCCTTCTTTTGAGCCTCCTTAAGGGTCATTCTTCCCTTTTCTTGAAGGATAACTTGTGTTCACAGCTGGATAGTTTTATTAGCCCTGTCCTATAGATTCCTGAAAGTCCAACAGCCTTCCTTAATTTTGTCCCCATCTCTGTCCCTTCAGTCCAAGCTGGCAGTGTTTCTGTTGCTTTAACCCTATCTCTATTCCTGGCTTCTGCTGAGATGGCTGACTGAATCCATAAGTCATATGCTGGTAATCGCTTTAGCAAATTGTTGTCCCCCTACACTCTTGATGTCCTCTTTAGATTATGCTTTTTCATTTTTTACAATGTGGATAAACTGAGAATTTTCTAATCTTCAGGTTCTGGTTTCCTTTTTGTTGAACAATTCCTTCTTTATCTCTCTTTATACTGTAAAATTTCACTATAAGTAGCAAGGAGAAATCAGGCCACACTTCAGCACTTTGCTTGGAAATTGAGTGAAATATCCAGATTCATCACTTATAAGTTCTACTTTTAAAACAGTAAAACACAAGTCCTCTGCCACTTCATAACATGGACTGCCTTTCTTCCAATTTCCAATAACATGCTTCTCATTTCTCTCCGAGACCTCACCAGAAGCATCTTTAACATTCAAATTTCTACTAGCATTCTCTCTCTCTATATGTAACTATAGAACCTTCCTGTACAACTCTTCTCTTGTTTTTCTGAGCTCTTACCAGAGTTGCCTTCAGTGTCCTTTTTTTTTTTTTGAGATGAAGTCTCACTCTGTCACCCAGGCCGGAGTGCAGTGGCGCAATCTCAGCTCACTGCAACCTCTGCCTCCCAGGTTCAAGCAATTTTCCTGCCTCAGCCTCCCAGGTAGCTGGGACTATGGGTGCACACCGCCATACCTGGCTAATTTTTTGTATTTTAGTAGAGACAGGGTTTCACCGTGTTGCCAAGGCTGGTCTTAAACTCCTGAGCTCAGGCAATTTGCCCACCTCAGCCTCCCGACATGCTAGGATTACAGGCGTGAGCCACCACGCCCTGCAGTGTTCATATTTCTAACAGCAGTCACTTCAGAGCCATCTAGGTTTCTTCTAACATGCACCTCAAAGCTCTCTGGCCTCTATTACCTAGTTCCAAAACCATTTCTACATTTTAAGGTATTTGTCACAGTAGCACTATACTAACCAGTACCAAACTCTGTATTAGAAAGGAAGAAAAGGGCCGGGCGCGGTGGCTCAAGCCTGTAATCCCAGCACTTTGGGAGGCCGAGACGGGCGGATCACGAGGTCAGGAGATCAAGACCATCCTGGCTAACACGGTGAAACCCCGTCTCTACTAAAAAATACAATAAATCTAGCCGGGCGAGGTGGCGAGCGCCTGTAGTCCCAGCTACTCGGGAGGCTGAGGCAGGAGAATGGCGTAAACCTGGGAGGCGGAGCTTGCAGTGAGCTGAGATCCGGCCACTGCACTCCAGCCTGGGGGACAGAGCGAGACTCCGCCTCAAAAAAAAAAAAAAAAAAAAAAGAAAGGAAGAAAAGAAGAGAAACTAAGACAGAAGGCTTTTAAAAACAATAGTGTACCTCACTTTGGCTACCACGCAGTAGTATTTTTCCTTCTCTTTATCAGAATTTATTTAACGAGTGGTCTAAGGCCAAGGCACAGTGGCTCACACCTATAATTTCAGCACTTAGAGAGGCTAACACAGGATGATCGCTTGAGGCCAGGAGTTTGAGACCAGCCTGGGCAACATAGCAAGAATCTGTCTCTACAAAAAAAATTAAAAATTAGCGTGGCATGGTGGCATGCAGCTGTAGTCGGTCCTAGCTACTCGGGAAGTTGAGGCAGGAGGATCCCTTGAGGCCAGGAATTCAAGGCTGCAGTGAGCTACGATCGCACCACTGCACTGAAGTGTGGGTGACAGAGCAAGACCCTGTCTTTTAAAAAATAAAAATACTCAGCTGAGATTGTTTCTATCCCCACCACTCACTCCATTGAAATCTATGAACTGTGTTTTGTTGGTAACCTTTTTTCTTAGTTGATGGTATGACTGTTACTCAGCCAGTCACCCAGGTTAATGTATCTGTTGTCTACTTCCTTCTACCTAGCCTTGAATCCCCCTGCCATGTCTATAATAAGTCACCAAGAAGCCTTGCTGTTGTCTCTTAAATAGTTCATGATGCCTGTTCTCTCTTTTCCTTACCATTACTAGCCTAATCCAGAGCCTCATTATTTCTTGTCTAGACTACAAGACTTGTTGTTTTTTTTTTTTTGAGATGGACTCTCACTCTGTCACCCAGGCTGGACTGCAGCAGCGCAATCTCGGCTCACTGCAACCTCCACCTCCTGGGTTCAAGTGACTCTCCTGCCTCAGCCTCCCGAGTAGCCAGGACTACAGGTCCATGCCACCATACCCAGCTAATTTTTGTATTTTTAGTAGAGATAGGGTTTTGCCATGCTGGCCAGGCTGGTCTTGAATTCCTGACCTCAAGTGATCCTCCCGCCTTGACCTCCCAGTGTGTTGGGATTATAGGCATGAGCCACTGCACCTGGCCTGTTTCAGCTTTTAAACATTCTTCCTACATCTATCTGCTATCTTCTCTTATCCAGGTGTTGGCAAACTATGGCCCCCAAACCGGTTCCTGCCTGCCACCTTGTTTTGTATGGCCCATGAGCTAAGAATCATTTTTACATCTTTCTTTCTCTCTTTATTTTAATTTTTAATTAATTATTATTATTATTATTTTTGGAGACACAGTCTCGCACTGTCACCCAGGTTGGAGTGCAGTGGCGCAATCTCGGCTCACTGCAGCTTCAGCCCCCTGGGCTCAAGTGATCCTCCCGCCTCAGCCCCCAGATAGCTGGCACGAAGCACATGCCACCACGCCCCGCTAATTTTTTGTATTTTTTGTAGAGACAGGGTTTTGCCATGTTCCCAGGCTGGCCTTGAACTCTTGAGCTCAAGTGATCCTCCCGCCTCAGCCTCCCAAAGTGCTAGGATTCCAGGCATGAGCCACCGCGCCAGGCCCCAAGTTGCCTCTTTAAATGGTCATGATTTAGTACAATATTTGCCTCATCTAAAACTTTGTGTTTTGATGTAATTTCACATTTAAGAAAAGCTGACCCAGACCAGCTTAGACAACATAGTGAGACCCCCATCTCTACAAAAATAATCGAAAAATTAACTAGGTGTGCTGGCACGTGTCTGTTGTCATACCTACTCAGGAGGCTGGGGTGGGAGGATTGCTTGACACCAGGAGGTCGAGGTTGTGGCACGCTCTGGTTGCACAACTACACTCCAGCCTGACTGAGAGAATGAGACCCTGTCTCAAAAACATAAAGAATTTTTTTTTTTTTTTTTGAGATGGAGTCTCACTCTGTCACCCAGGCTGGAGTGTGGTGGTGTGATCTCGGCTCACTGCAACCTTCACCTCCTGGGCTCAAGCGATACTCCTGCCTCAGCTCCCAAGTAGCTGGGATTACAGGCACCCACCACCATGCCTGGCTAGTTTTTGTATTTTTAGTAGACATTGGGGTTTTACCATGTTGGCCAGGCTGGTTTTGAACTCCTGATCACAAATGATCCACCCACCTTGGCCTCCCAAAGTACTGGGATTACAGGTGTGAGCCACTGCGCCGGCAAGAATTTTTATAAAGAGGAAAATGGAAAGAATAGAACAAAGAACACCCATATACTCTACCTAGAATGTCCCTTTATCCATGCATACTATATATTCCCTAAGGACAAAGGCTTTTATTATATAACCACAGTTTATTTATTAAAACCAGAAAATGTAATCTTGATTCAATAATGTTATCGAATCCACCATTCATATTCAGAGTTTGCCTATCTCAGTAATGTTCTTTGTAGCTGTTATTTTATGGGAATTTTTTTTCCAGAACTGAAATCCAACCCCTAAATTATGCTTGTTTTGCCTTTTAGTTTCCTTTAATCTGCAACAGTTCCTCAACCTTTTTTTGTTTTTCATGATCTCTACATTTTTGAAGATTTCTGGTAGTCACTATATATTAGAATATCCCTCAATTTGAATTTTTCTCCTGTTTCCACATGGTTGAAATCAGGTTATATGTTTTTGGAAGGAAAACCAAAGAAGCAATTTGACTTCAAAAGGCACAGAATATCTGTGTGGGGTGTTATTTGGTAGTGTTAGTTTTGATCAATCCACTGTAAATTAATTTGAAATTAATAAATAATTTATAAGAAGATATTTTCAGATTATGTAAATATCCTGTACTCATCATACTTTCACCCATATTTTTAGCAGATGGTCTTGCTAAAAATATTTAAATTGAATTTAATAATGAGGAGACATAAATTCAGATTGTGGGACATTTTATAAATTAGCTGGCCTGGATCCTTCAAAAATGTCAGTGTTATATGCACAAAGGTTACAAGTTAAAAGAGTTCAAAGAGACACAACGACCAAGTAAATGCATGAACCTTGACTAGACACTGGGTCAAAGAAAAACAACTATAAAGACCATTTTTTGGGAATAATTTGAGAAATTTTAATATGGACTGTATATTAGATAATTTACCAATATTAAATTTCTTATTTGTGCTAACTGTATTGTGGGTGTGCAGATATCTTTTTTTTTTTTTTTGAGATGGAGTCTCGCTCTGTTGCCCAGACTGGAGTGCGGTGGTGCAATCTCGGCTCACTGCAACCTCCGCCTCCCGGGTTCACGGGATTCTCCTGCCTCAGTCTCCCGAGTAGCTGGGACCACAGGTGTGCGCCACCACACCCAGCTGATTTTTTTTTTGTTTTGAGACAGAGTCTCACTCTGTCACCCAGACTGGATTGCAGTGGCGTGATCTTGGCTCACTGCAAGCTCTGCCTCTCGGGTTCACCCATTCTCTTGCTTCAGGCTCCCGAGTAGCTGGGACTACAGGCGCCTGCCACCACACCTGGCTAATTTTTTTTTTTTTTTTTTTTTTGTATTTTTAGAAGAGACGGGGTTTCACCATGTTAGCCAGGATGGTCTCGATCTCCTGACCTTGTGATCCACCCACCTCGGCCTCCTGAAGTTTTGGAATTACAGGCGTGAACCACGGTGCCTGGCTGCAGATATTCTTTTTTACAGAGATACATGCTGAGAATTTTTGAGATGAAGGGTCTGTAACTTTGTTTCTTCTTATTAGTTTTTTAATTTATTATTTTTTTTGAGATGAGATCTTGCTCTGTTGGCCAAGCCAAGTGCATTGGTGCAATCACGGCTCACGGCAGCCTTCACCTCCCAGACTCAAGCTGTCCTCCCACCTCAGCCTCCCAAGTAGCTGGGACTACAGCCATGTACTACCATACCTGGCTAATTTTTTTATATTTTGTAGGGACAGGGTTTCCCTATGTTGGCAGCGATGGTCTCAAACTCCTGGGCTCAAGTGATTCTCCCACCTCGGCCTCCCAAAGTGCTGGGATTACAGGCATGAGCCACTGTGCCTGGCCTAGAACTTATTTTCAAATGGTTCTGCCCTACCCCTCCAAAAGAAATCTCTGTATACAGACAGAAGTAAAGTAAATGTGGCAGCTTGAGAATACTATAGGTAAAGAATATATGAGTGTTGATTACATTATTTCTTTAATATTTTTAGTAAGTTTGAAATTTTCAAAATATTTGAAGCAAAGAAGGTTAGTTAAAAAAAGGGAAAAAATGGAGAAGGGTCACAATAGTAAATATATAAACTTAGAAGTTTGAAAATAGGTTTATGGCAAGTGTCTATACTGTAACATAATGAAATATTCATGCAAATTTATTTGATCCATGTAGATTGAACTTAATGGAAAAATACTGGTGGAAACTACTATGCTAAACTTCATGTTTTCTTTTTTCAGTATAGACTATGGTCGAAGAAAAAGAAATGCTTTTAGGATTCAGGTAGAAAAAGGTGAGTCTTTTATTGTTAGAGCTAAATTATCGATAAAGTTATATAAACAATTGTTTGAGCTCATAGCATTTTTCTTTTTGTTTCAGTATTTAGCATAATTAGTAGTGAGAAGGAACTTAAGAATTTAACAGAATTAGAAGATGAACATTTAGCAAAAAGAGCAAGACAAGGTAAAGAGGACAATGAGTAAGTATACAAAATGCAGCGTTTTTTTAAACCATGAACCTTGTCACATTACATTCCTGCTTGTAAAACTTTCAATGGCTCTTCCTTGCCAACAAAGCCCTGCGTAGTATTTACCTAACCTCTTCAGCCGTATTGAATGTTCTTTATTCCCCAAAGAGATCAAATTCTCTGTGGCTGTGGTTTTGTTGAGTTAGAGCATCATTTCCCTTTCACAAACTCCCACTCAGCCCTCAAGAATCAATTGAAATGTTACTGCCTTTATTAGGCCTAAGACCCCTTTTTAAATGTTTCCTTAGCTTCTAGTTACAGATATTTGTTATAATCCTTATGATATCATATGGCATTGAAATTATTTGCTTACTTGTTTGCATTACCAACAGTACTGTCTCATTACCTTCTTCTTCTGCCCTAACACAACATCAGATATATAAAAAGGTGCCAATTAATTTTGTTTAAGAAATAGTATTGAGAGTTTTAAAAATATCTTTATTGAAGTATAATTGACATCAGTAAGCTCTACTTTTTTTTTTTTTTTTTTTTTTTTTGAGGTTAAGTCTCACTCTGTCACCCAGGCTGGAGTGCAGTGGCACGATCTCGGCTCACTGCAACCTCTGCCTCCTGGATTCAAGTGATTCTCCTGCCTTAACCGCCCAAGGAGCTAGGGTTACAGTCATGTGCTACCACACCCGGCTACTTTTTTATATTTTTGGTAGAGACGGGGTTTCACCATGTTGGCCAGGCTGGTCTCAAACTCCTAACATCTAGTGATCCACCCACCTCGGCCTCCCAAAGTGCTGGGATTACAGGCATGAGCCATTGCGCCCACCCGGCCAAGCTCTACGTTTTTAAAGTGTACAATTTGTTAAGTTTTGACGTAAGTATATACTCATTGAACTATCACCATAAGCAAGATACTGAACCTTTCCATAAATATCAAAAGTCTTCTTGTTCCCCTTTGCAATTCATTTCTCCCTCCACCCCTGTTTCTAGGCAAACTTTTTTCTTTTTTTTTTTTTTTTTTTTTTGAGATAGTGTTTTACTCTGTCACCCAGGCTGGAGTTCGATCACAGCTCATTGCAGCCTTGACTTCCCAGGTTATTTGATTCTTCTACTTCAGCCTCCGAAGTAGCTGTAGGCACATGCTACCACACCTAGCTAATTTTTTGTAGAAACGGGGTTTTGCCATGTTGCCCAGGTTGGTCTTGAACTTCTGGGCTCAAGCAGTCTGCCTGCTTCAGCCTCCCAAAGTGTCGGGATTATAGGTGTGAGCCATAGCACCCAGCTTTAGGCAAGCATTGAGTTGCTTTCTGTCACTGTGTGTTACGTTGCATTTTGTAGAATTTTATTTGGAATCGTACTTTTAAAGTCTGGATTCTTTCATTCTTTCACTTAGCATAATTTTGAGGTTTATCAATGTTGTGTGTATCAATAGTTCATTGCTTTTTATTGATGAGTATGTGTGGACACGCCACAATTATGTTATCTGTTTATCTGTTTTTTTTGTTTTTGTTTTTTTTGAGACAGGGTCTCACTTTGTTGCCCAGGCTGGAATGTAGTGGAGTGGCATGTCACAACTCACTGCAGCCTCTACCTCCTGGGCTCGAGCGATTCTCCCATACAGGTGCATGCTACCATGCCCAGTTAATTTTCTAATTTTTTGTAGAAACAGGGGTCTCACTATGTTTCCAGGCTGCTCTCATACCACTGGGCTCAAGCAATTCTCTTGCCTCAGACTCCCAGAGTGCTGGGATTACAGGTGTGAACCACCTTGCCTGACCTATCTGTTTATCTCTTGTTGGTCAGTTGGTTTGTTTCCAGTTTCTGGCTATTACAAATTAAGCTGCGATGAACATTTATGTCCAGGTTTTTATGTGGACAGTATTTTCATTTCCTTTATTAAATATGTAAGATTGGAATAGCTGAGTCATGTGATAGATGCATATTTAAGAAATTGCCAAACTATTTTCCAATGTATTTGTACCATTTTACTTTTACTTTTAAAATGTTTACATTTTAAACATTTTACTCAGTTTATGAGAATTCTACTCTTTCCACAAATTGCTAATATTTGGTATGGTCAGTGTTTAATTTTCAGTAGTATTTCACTGTAAATATGACATTAGCTTTAGGTTTTTTTGTAGATGTCCTTTGTCAGATTGAGGAAGTTTCCTAATATTCCTAGATTGCTGAGAATTTTTGTCATGAATAGATACTGCATTTGTCAAATGCTTTTCTGCATCTGTTGAAACATCATTATGTCCTTTCCCCTTTAGTCTATTAATTTGGTGAATTACATTGGTTCCCAGTACTAAGCCAATCTTGCATTCCGGGGATAAACACTACTTGGTCCTGATATGTTATCTTTTTAATGTATTGTTGGCAGCCTGAGCAACATAGCGAGACTCTGTCTACAGAAAATTTAAAAATTAGCCAGGCATGGTGGTGCATGATTCTATCCCAGCTTCTTTGGTAGCTGAGGTAGGAGGATTGCTTGAGACCCGGAGTTGAAGGTTACAGTGAGCTATAATTATGCCACTGCACTCCAGCCTGGGTGACAGAATGAGATCTAGTCTCTGAAGAAAAAAAAAAAAGAAAAAGAGTATTTGTTTGATGTTGTTTTCTTGAGATGGAGTCTCGCTCTTGTTGCCCAGGCTGGAGTGCAATAGCGTGATCTTGGCTCACTGCAACCACTGCCTCTCGGGTTTAAGCCATTCTTCTGTCTCAGCCTCCTGAGTAGCTGGGATTACAGGCACCTGCCACCATGCCCGGCTAATTTTCGGAAAAAAAGGGTATTAATTGGATTCAGTTTACTAATCTTTTTCTACAGATGTTTGCATTTGTATGTCATATTGGTCTGAATTTTCTTTTGCTCATTTTTGGAATGTCTGTCATGTTTTGGTGTTAGGGTTACACCGGCCTCATGATATTAGTGGGAAAGTGTTCTTTTATTCTCTATTTTATGAAAACAAATTATGGAAATTCTTTTTTGAATATTTATTAGTGTTCACCCACTAATAAAGTTTTTTCTAGGCCTAGAATCAACTTCCCCCAGAGTCTTCTTTTTCTGAAGGATTTTGATAAATTGTAATTTTGCTAGATATATGGCTCTTCTTTACATCTCTCCTTATGTCAATTGTGATAAATTGTATTTTTAAATCATTTGTTCATTTTCTCTCAGGTGTGGAATTTGTTGGCATAATGCTTCTGCAATATTCTCTTGTCATCCTTTTAATGTCTATAGGATTTGGGGTGACAGCCCCATTTTACTGTTTGTAGCTCAGCCTTTTTCATTTAGATTTAGCATAATTTTCTTCAGTTCCATATTCATGAGTATTTGTTTGTGTTACACTGTTGCATAATAAATAACTCTTTACTGCATATCTCTTTGTACACATCACTTTTTGTTTTGTTTTTTTTTTTGAGATGGAGTCTGGTTCTGTGGCCCAGGCTGGAGTGCAGTGGCGTGATCTCGGCTTACTGCAAGCTCCGCTTCCCGGGCTCACGCCATTCTCCTGACTCAGCCTCCCGAGTAGCTGGGACTACAGGCGCCCGCCATCACTTCCGGCTAATTTTTCTATTTTTAGTAGAGTCGGGGTTTCACCGTGTTAGCCAGGATGATCTCGATCTCCTGACCTTGTGATCCGCCCGCCTCGGCCTCCCAAAGTGCTGGGATTACAGGCGTGAGCTGCCGCGCCCGGCCCACATCACTTTTTTATGTTGAATTTTTGAGGTGGAATTTCTCAAAGATTGATATTTTTGAGATTTCTCATGCATTTGGACTTACCTTCCTAAAAATGTTGCCTCAGTTTATGTTCCCAACAACTTTGTATAAAGGGCACATTTCTCTGCATCCCTGCAATCTTAGTTATACTATAATTTATCTTTGCTGTTTTTATAGGCCAAATATTGATCTTTTTTTTTTTTCTTTTTTTGAGACGGAGTCGTGCTCTGTCACCCAGGCTGGAGTCCAGTGGTGCGATCTCGGCTCACTGCATCCTCTGCCTCCCGAGTTCAAGCAATTCTCCTGCCTCAGCCTCCTGAGTAGTTGGGACTACAGGCGTCCACCACCACTCCTGGCCAATTTTTGTATTTTTAGTGGAGAGAGGGTTTCATCATGTTGGCCAGGCTGGTCTCAAACTCCTGACCTCAGGCAATCCGCCCACATCGGCCTCCCAAAGTTCTGGGATCACAGGCTTGAGCCACTGCTCCTGGCCTTGATCATATTTTTCTTAGTAATTTTATAATTACTGAGGTTAGGTTTTTTGTTATTTCATATTTGTTTTGTGAATGGCTTGCTTTATGGGTTTTTTTCTATTTCATTTGAGAAGTATTTGAATTTTCCTTATTAGTTGTTGGAGTGTTTTGCATAAAATATACTTCTTTTTATATGTATTACAACTGCTTTCCCCATGTTGCCACTTCCCTTTTAATTTTTGTTTGCACCGTCTTTTGATTAGAGAAGTTTTGCATTTTTACATAGTCAAATCTCTCAGTCTTTTTCGTTTTGGTTTATGCTGATATGCTTAGAAAGACCTCTCTCACAAGAGTGTGTAAAATAATTACTTACACTTTTTTCTTCTTTCTTTATGATGTTTAACTCTTTAATCCACTTGGAATTTTTTCTTTTTTTAGGGCGTAAGTTGTAAGGCAAAACTTTTTTCTTTTTTTTCCAAATAGTTGAATGATATACCTTATTTACATTGATTAGAATTGCTCCCAAGTAATACTGATTAATTTTAATGAACATAGAATTTGCTGGGGTTTTTTTTTTTTTTTTTTTTTTTTTTTTTGAGACAGGGTCTTGCTCTGTCACCCAGGCTTCAGTGCACTGGCACAATCATGGCTCACCGCAGTCTTGATGTCCCAGGCCCAGATGATCCTCCCACCACAGCCTCGTAAGTAGCTGGGACTACAGGTGTGCACCAGCATGCCCAGCTAATTTTTTAATTTTTTTGTAGAGACACAGTCTCCCTTGGTTGCCCAGGCTATAATTTGTATCTTAATATCTTAATTATAAGTGCATTTCATTGCATTCATATGAAGCTTTCTACAAAAAAAAAAAAAAGTCCTTTTCTTATTTAAATAATTTTTTTTTTTTTTTTTGAGACAGAGTATCATACTGTCAGGCAGGCTGGAGCACAGTGGCACGATCTTGGCTCACTGCAACCTCCATACCCTGGGCTCAAGCGATTCTCCTGCCTCAGCCTCCCAAGTAGCTGGGATGTGCCACCACACCTGGCTGAGTTTTGTATTTTTAGTAGAGACAGGGTTTCACCATGTTGACCAGACTGTTCTCTGTGAACTCCTGACCTCAGGTAATCCACCCGCCTCAGCCTCCCAAAGTGCTGGGATTACAGGCGTGAGCCACTGCGCCGGGCCTATTTAAATAATTTCTGAAGAAGTGTTAAATACTAGTAGAGTCCTAAAGTTACTTGAAGCTATTAGATAACAACTTTCAGTTATAATTAATTAAGACTACATTCTCAGCTTGTAGTTTATTAGGATTTATACTTCTTTTTTGATACAGGAAATTTATTTGTTCCTTCATCCCTGATGAACAGTCTTGGAGAAGTTGTATTTGGTTACATGGTTTGGTTATGTTGACTTTGTGAATTTGTTACTCAGAGTGCTTAATTATAGGTTGCTGAAGTATTTCCTCTACCTGAATCTGATATCCCCAAATGAGACCCTTGGGCCTGATGGAATTTGTATCTTTTATTTATTGCTAGGATAAATATAACTATAATTTATTTTGCATTTATTATATATTATAAATGCATAAGGACTTTGCAAGCATTTATTTAATCCTTTGATAACTCTGGGAGATAGACATTACTTATTAAATCTCCGTTTTATAGATAAGGAAGCTGATGCTTAGAGAGGTTAAGTAATAACTGGTTAAGTTGGATTTTGAATCCTAGTTTCTCTGATTCCAGAGTTTGGACTCTTAACCACCATAATCGTTTGCCTGAATATATTTACTTGTTTTGGGTAATCATTTTTTTAGGATATGGGAGAGAAAGTCTTTAAAACATTTTTCCCTCTTTTTACTGAGGTATACTGAAAGCTATTCTGATGATGATTCAAGTATGGAAGACTACCCAGATCCACAGGTAAGCCAAACATTTAGTGGGTCCACTTTGATTTTTTCTTTTTTAGTCGTTATGATACCTCCTTTGAAAAACTCAGTAAGAGCTGGGCATGGTGACTCACACCTCTAATCCCAGCACTTTGGGAGGCTGAGGCATGCAGATCACTTGAACCCAGGAGTTTGATACCATCCTGGCCTACATGGCAAAACCCTGTCTCTATAAAAAGTACCAAAAAATAAGCCTGGCCGACATGGTGAAACCTTGTCTCCATAAAAAATACAAAAATTTGCCGGGCATGGTGGCATGCACCTGTGATCCCAGCTACCTGGAGGGGCTGAAATGGGAGAATCACTTGAGCCCAGGAGGTTGAGGCTGCAGTGAGCTGCAGTGAGCTGTGATTGTGCCACTTTACTCCAGCCTGGGTGACAGAGTGAGACCCTGTCTTTTAAAAGGTTAGCTGTCGTGGCTCACACCTGTAATCCTAGCACTTTGAAAGGCCAAGGAGGGTGGATCACTTGAGCTGAGGAGTTCGAGACCAGCCATGGCAGAACCCCATCTCTCCCAAAAAAACCTCCCGAAATTAGCCAGGTGTAATGCCTTCAGTCCCAGCTCCTCAGGAAGCTGAGGTGGGAGGATCACTTAAGCCCAGGAGGCAGAGGTTGCAGTGAGCTGGGATTGCACCACTGCACTCCAGTCTGAGCAACAAAACCAGATCCTGTCTCCAAAAAAAAAAAAAAAAAAATTAGTAAGAAATAGAATAAAAGGCCAGGTGCTATGGCTCACATCTGTAATCCCAGCACTTTGGGAGGCTGAGGCAGGAAAATCACTTGAAACCAGGGGTTCAAGACCAGCTTGGGCAACACAGCAAGACTCTGTCTCTACAAAATACAAACAAAAATTAGCTGGGTCTGGTGGCATACACCCATAGTCCCAGCTACTCAGGAGGCTGATGCTGGAGGATTGCTTGAGCCCAGGAGTTTGAGGCTACAGTGAGCTATGATTGTGCCATTCTACTTCAGCCTGGGTGACAGACCTTATGGCAAAAGAGAGAGAGAGAAGAGAAGGGAAGAAAGAGGGAGAGAAAGAAAAGGATTAGGGCTAAAGGGAAGGAGAGAGGAAGGACAGGGAATAGAATAAGAGACTTTAGACATCTTCATCAATAAATAATTGAACACTTTCTGTGTTCAATATTGGTGATGGATTAACCATCCTTCCAGTATTTGTGTTATAAGTCAGTTATACAAGGAAAAAGAAGGGAAGAGGATAGCTAGAAATAAGGGCAGACAAGAATAGAGTAATTAATAGTAAAAATGGAAAAAGGGATATACTTTTTGTCAAGGAGATGGCATTACTAATGAAGAGGCTTGATTAAAGGAGTATATGGAGATAATATAGTCAGCCCTCACCCTCCATGGGGGATTGGCCCTAGGGCCCCACATGAATACCTGCAAATGTTCAGGCCCCTTATGTAAAATGGCATCATGTTTGCATATAACCTTATATACATCCTCTTGTATACTTTAAATTATCTCTGGATTACTTATAATACCTAATACAATGTAAATAAGATGTAAATAGTTTTTACACTATTTCTTTCTTTTTTTTTTTTTTTGAAAGGGAATCTCACTCTGTTGCCCAAGCTGGAGTGCAGTGGTGCAATCTCAGCTCACTGCAACCTCTGCCTCCCAGGCTCAAGCAATTCTTCTGACTCAGCCTCCTGAGTAGCTGGGATTACAGGCAGGGTCTCACTTTGTCGCCCAAACTGGAGTGGAGTGGCGTCATCTTGGCTCACTGCACCCTCTGCCTCCCAAGTTCAAGTGATTCTCATGCCTCAGCCTCCTGAGTAGCTGGGATTACAGGCATGCACCACCACACCTAGCTAATTTTTGGTGTTTTTAGTAGAGATGGGTTTTCACCATGTTGACCAGGCTGGTCTTGAACTCCTGGCCTTGAGTGATCCACCCACCTTGGCCTCCCAAAGTGCTGGGATTACAAACGTGAGCCACCATGCCCAGCCTACACTGTATTTCTTAATATTTGTATTATTTTTACTGGTGTATTTTTTTATTGCTTTTTATTTCCCAAATATTTTCGATTGAGGTTCATCGAATCCCTGGATGCAGAACCCTTGGATATAGAGGGCCAACTGTTTGTCAAATTATTTATAATTTGCTTTTTATTTTTTCCCTTGGTATATCAGTTTTGAATTTATTATCAAAATATTTGATCCAATTTTTGTGGGGACAGGGTCTCACTCTGTCACCCAGGCTGGAGTACAGTGGCATGGTCCTAGCTCACTGCAACCTCAAACTCTTGGACTCAAGTTGTCCTCCTACCTCAGCCTCCCAAGTAGCTAGGATAACAGACATGTGCCACCATGTCTGGGTAAATTTTAAATTTTTTGTAGAGACAGGGTCTCGCTGTGTTGCCCAGGATAGTCTCGAACTCCAGGCCTCAAGCAGTTTTCCCAGTTTGGCCTCCCAAAGTGTTGGGATTACAGGGCATGAGCCACCACGCCCAGCCCCAATTTTGATTTAATGTAATAATAGTGACTCTCATTGGCAACCAGCTCATTTTCATACTTCTCTAGTGTATTTTTTTTAGAAGCAACCATGCTTACTTATTTTATTTAACCACCAATTATGAATTGGTTTTCCATTGGAATGAAGTCTTTTTGAATAGTAAATGCTTGTTTGCAAGTCATCTTATTGAGGTGGAGTCTCACTCTGTCACCCAGGCTGGAGTGCAGTGGCGCAATCTCGGCTCACCGCAACTTCTGCCTGCCAGGTTCAAGTGATTCTCCTGCCTTAGCCTCCCAAGTAGCTGGGATTACAGGTGCCTGCCACTGCACCCAGCTAATTTTTGTATTTCTAGTAGAGACGGTGTTTCACCATGTTGGCTAGGCTGATCTTGAACTCCTGACCTCAAGTGATCTGCCCACCTCGGCCTCCCAAAGTGCTGGGATTACAGGCATGAGCCACTGTGCCCAGCCTAATACCTATATATTCTGATTATAAATGTTCTGAGAGAAGTTGTTAAAAAAATAAAGAAAACATTACTATAGGCAGTACAACTTTTATGAGTACCTGTTGAGTAATTTATGCTAAACTTTTTTTTTATGTTTCTGCCAGTCAGCAAATCACATGAACAGTTCCCTGTTGTCTTTGTATCGAAAAGGAAATCCTGATTCTGTTTCAAATACTCCTGAGATGGAGCAAAGAGAAACCACCTCTTCAACACCACAGATAAGTTCCAAAACAGGCTCCGTTCCCTTGAAGACCCCTGCCAAAGATTCTGAGGGAGGATGGTTTATTGACAAAACCCCAAGTGGAAAGAAGGACAGTTTTTTCTTGGACCTATCAGATGAGAAAAGTGATCCTAAGAAGTCAATAACTGAGATACAGGTATTTTTGTAATGAAATTTTAGCCCCATATCATCGAAGTACATTTTGACCTTTTAATCGAATACAGTATCAAGCAGATACTTGTGCTTTGTGGAAAACATAAAAACTTTGAAATATATGGAGAATTTGATCACATCGCACTACTTGCCATTCTTTCTATCCTAGTCTAAGCCTTTTCTTGTTCTTGACTTAATTATTGAAACAGCCTTCCAGCTGGAGTCTGTGTCCTTTCTTGTTCCCCTAGTTTATTCTTCACACTGAGATAGCTTTTTTTTTTTTTGAGACTGGATCTGGCTCTGTCACCAAGACTGGAGTGCAGTGATGTGATCTTGGCTTACTGTAACCTCTGCCTTCTGGGCTCAAGCCGTCCGCGACCTCAGCCTCCTATGTAACTAGGACTACCGGCGTGCGCCACCACACCTAGCTCACTTTTATATCTTTTCTAGAGATGGAGTTTTGCTGTGTTGCCCAGGCTGGTCTTGAACTCTTGGGGTCAAGTGATCCACCCGCCTCAGACTCCCAAAGTTCTGGGATTATAGGCATGAGCCATCACATATTATCATTCTTTATTTAAAACCCTCCAGTGGCTTCATTCAGTCTCAAATCCAAAGGCCTGTGACAGCCACTAAAGTCTTTCATGATTTGGCTGCCTGGCTTTCTCTTCAGTTTCGTCTCCTACCACCCTGTTAGGTATGTGAATCTATTTCCTCAGCTGTAAATTTTACAAACTCTTAAGTACAAATCAAGTGTTTCCCGTGAAAATTTAGTGTCCAAATTGAGATGTGCTATTAACTTAAAGTGTACATTAGACTTTGAAGACTTACTAAAAAATATAGAATGTAAAACATCTCATTAATAATTTTTTATATTGACTGTTGAGATGATAATATTTTGGATATACTGGGTTAAGTAAAATGGATTATTAAATGAATTTCATATGTGGCTCACATATTCCTCATGGACAATGATGCTTCAACTGGTTTCTAAGAACCAAGCCCTTTGATTTGGCAGAACCTTTCCCCTTTTGATTTATTAATAGGCCTGTCCAAATCTCTTTGCTTTAATTATCTGTGTCATCCATCTATAGAGAACATTGTTATGGTGGGCAAGAACTCGAGTCTTAATGCTGAATTACTTTTTTTGGTTTGAGACGTGGTCTGCCTTGTCACCCAGGCTGACATGGTACAGTGTCATGATCACAAATCACTGTAACCTCCACCTCCTGGGCATAAGCCATCCTCCCACCTCAGCCTTCCAAGTAGCTGGGACTATAGGTGCCCACCACCACACCTGGCTAAGTTTTGTATTTTTTGTAGAGATGGGGTTTGGCCATGTTGCTCAGGCTGGTCTTGAACTTCTGAGCTCAAGTGATCCACCCACCTCAGCCTGAATTATACTTTAAAAAAAATTTTTTTGGCTGGGCGTGGTGGCTCACACCTGTAATCTCAGCACTTTGGAAAGCCGAGGCGGGCGGATCACAAGGTCAGGAGATTGAGACTATCCTGGCTAACATGGTGAAACCCCATCTCTACTAAAAATACAAAAAGTATTAGGAGGCTGAGGCAGGAGAATGGCGTAAACCCGAGAGGCAGAGCTTGCAGTGAGCTGAGTTCGTGCCACTGCACTCCAGCCTGGGTGACAGAACAAGACCCCGTCTCAAAAAAAAAAAAAAATTTTTTTTAAGAGTTGGAGTATTGCTGCATTGCCCAGGCTGGAGTGCAGTCACTTTTCGCAGGCATGATCACAGAACATTATAGCCTCGAAACCCTGAACTCAAGTGGTCCTTCTGCCTCTGAAGTAGCTGGGGCTACAGGTGTGTCCCAGTGTGCTTGGCTGAATTTGTTATGACTGTCAAAGCAGCTCTATAGTCATATTTAATTTAGTGAATCATCAGCTGTCAGATGAAGACAACTATGTAGAAGACTCAGTGAGAAATAAAAGGCAAATATCAGTGTCCTTAATCAAGGAGCTCACAATTCAGAGAGAGAGACAGAGATAAGTAAATCACTCATACAAGGCAGATTATGCTAACTGATAATAGTTGCAAATGCAGTGTCCTGGGAATGTGAAGACGAGGTTAAATGTAACTGAAAGAGGGCCTTGCAGTGTGTCTCACGCCTATAATCCCAGCACTTTGGGAGGCTGAGATGGGCAGATCACCTGAGGTCAGGAGTTCGATACCAGCCTGGCCAACATGGCGAAACCCCATCTTTACTAATAATATAAAAATTAACTGGGCGTGGTGGTGGGCATTTGTAGTCCCAGCTACTTTTGGGAGGCTGAGGCAGGAGAAACGTTTGAATCTAGGAGGCAGAGGTTGCAGTGAGCTGAGATCACGCCGTTGTACTCCAGCCTGGGTGACAAGAGCGAAACTCTGTCTCAAAAAACAAAACAAAACAAAAACCTCTAACTGAAAAAATCTGGAAAAGAAGTGGCATTCAAATGTTAAGATTTCTTTTTTCTTTTTTTTCCCCCATATGGAATGCTTCACAAATTTCCATGTCATCCTTGCACAGGGACCATGCTAATCTTCTTTGTATCATTCCAATTTTAGTGTATGTGCTGCCAAGGCCAGCATCAAATGTTAAGATTTAAATTGAGCTTTAAGGGCATGAGGAGAAGGACATTACCGATAGACAGCATCTTTGAGCAAAGAGATTGGGAATAGTTAACAGAGGTGAAAGTGCTAGGGGAGGAATTAATTTTCTTTACAATGCCCCTCTTTAAAAAATAAAACAATTATTGGCATAGAATTTGAAGCATGGCATATTTAAATTTATTTTCTTTTCAGGGTTCAAAAGATTCTTCTCTTTTGGAGAGTGATATGAAACGGAAAGGCAGGCTAAAGAATAAAGGAAGCAAAAGGAAGAAAGAAGATCTTCAGGAAGTAGATGGAGAAATTGAAGCTGTCCTGCAAAAGAAAGGTAAGGTGTGAGTCTTGTTGGTGGCAGTGGTCGTGTTTGCTGTGAGAGAAACATCATTCTGTTCCAAGCTGTTTTGGTTGAGGGACCTTCTATGTGCAGAAATGTTTATCAGAAAATGTTTCTATATTTAATGGACCTTTGTTTACTTAAAGACTATTCACTATAATTATGAGTTACTACTGAACCATTAATCTTTTCATCTCCTCATTTTTGTTTACCAGCTAAAGCCAGGGGGTTAGAATTCCAGATCTCCAATGTGAAGTTTGAAGATGTGGGAGGCAATGATATGACGTTAAAAGTTAGTGCAAATTTCTAAATTTTACCTCAAATGGATATATTACTAATCAGTTATGAAAAAAAAAGCCTACCTCTTTGTTTCTAATATGATCTGAGTATAGAAAAGGAAACTGGGAAGATTGAGAAGGGCAAACCTGACCTGTACCCTTTAGGGCGTTGCAGGAGAAAAGATGCATACTATTTTGAACTTTTCTATTATTTTGATTATAGTATATATATATATAAAGATCCATGTTTTTTAAAGATCCATGCTTTATAAGTAATATTGTCTTAATAGTACTAATAGTAATGGTAACTGTATTTATTTTTTATTTTATTTTTTTTGTTTTGTTTTTGTTTTTTTTTGCTTTGTTTTGTTTTGTTTTGTTTTGTTTTTGAGAAGGAGTGTAGCTCTGTCACCAGGCTGGAGTGCAGTGGCGTGATCTCAGCTCACTGCAACCTCCGCCTTCCAGGTTCAAGCATTTCTCTTGCCTCAGCCTCCTGAGTAGCTGGGATTACAGGCACGTGCCGCCATGCCCAGCTAATTTTTGTATTTTTAGTAGAGACAGGGCTTCACCATGTTGGCCAGGATGGTGTCGATCTCCTGACTTCGTGATCTGCCCACCTTGGCCTCCCAAAGTGCTGGGATTACAGGCATGAGCCACCACGCCCGGCCGTAATGGTAACTTTATTTTTAATGCCTATTCTTTTTCATTGGCCATGCTCTTTAACTTTGCATTACATCTTCAAGGTACATAATGTTACAGTTTAGGAAATAGCTCCTCAGAGAGGTTATTGCTGAAATCACACAGTAGGTACCAGAGCCAGGATTCAAACTCTGATCTAAATCTAAATTGTATATTCTACCTATCTGTTCCATTTTGCTGCTCCAAAAAATAGGACATTTCATTCTACTTTGATTCTTCTGTCTTGAAAGACGTCTTTGTGCTTATCCTCTGCTAGGAGGTCTGCAAGATGCTCATACACATGCGTCACCCGGAGGTGTACCACCACCTGGGCGTCGTGCCCCCTCGTGGAGTTCTCCTTCATGGGCCACCAGGCTGTGGGAAGACTTTACTTGCACATGCAATTGCTGGGGTGAGGCTTGCTGACACTAATTTGCTTTTGCTTTTTTTGTTGTTATTATTTGTTTTTTCTCTTTGGTCAACGTAAACCAGACATGGCATTCTTCAGGAAGAGAACATAGTTATTGGAACTGATCCCTTTGTTATCATGCTGATATTATTTGTGGTATTTATTCATTTAGTTTATTGTTTCTCAGAGCAACTGGAGGGTTTTTTTTTTTTTTATGTATGTAATTGTTTATATGGCAAGAGTTAGGTAGAAAGTAAAATAATACAGTTCTTTTTTTTTTTTTGGAGACGGACTCTCACTCTGTTGCCCAGGCTGGAATGCAGTGGCGTGATCTTGGCTCACTGCAACCTCCGCCTCCCAGGTTCAAGCAATTCTCCTGTCTCAGCCTCCCCAGTAGCTGGGATTACAGGCACACGCCGCCACGCCCGGCTAATTTATTACATTTTACTAGAGACAGGGTTTCACCCTGTTGCCCAGGTTGGTCTCGAACTCCTGAGCTCAGGCAATCCACTCATCTCAGCCTCCCAAAGTGCTAGGGTTACAGGTGTGAGCCACCGCGCCCAGCCATAATAATACAGTTTTAAACAAACCTTTTTATTAACACATAGCTTACATTTTAGTTACTTTGCTTTCCCTTTAACCCAATACTTACTTTATTTTACTTATTTTTTTGAGACAGAGTTTCACTGTCTCCCAGGCTGGAGTGCAGTGGTGCAGTCGTGACTCACTACAGCCTCAACCTCCCAGGCTCAAGTTGTCCTCCCACCTCAGCCTCCCAAGTAACTGGAACCACAGACACACACCACCACGCCCAGCTAATGTTTTTGTTTTTTTTATAGAGACGGAATCCCACTATGTTGCCCAGACTGGTCTTAAACTCCTGGCCTCAAGCAGTCCTCCTGACTCAGTCTTCCAAAGTGCTGGGATTACAGGCATGGGCCACAGCACCTGCCCTCCCAGTGGTTCTTAGGAGCAGTAAAATAAGAAAATTAGGGTTACATTATTTTTCATAGAGCTAAATTTATTCAAAATTTCTATTTAGAGTCATGTTCTTATACTTCTTAGTTTTAAAATAATTATTTCTAAAATGGTAATAATAGACACTTACTTTGTGAAATTAAAAGTTAGCAATCTTATTTTAACCCTCTCAGATTTTTCAGAAACTGTAGGGGGCAGTAATGTAAAATATCCGAGTAACTTCAATTAGAAAAATAGCATGCTTGCCAGGTGCAGTGGCGCATGCCTGTAATCCCAGCACTTTGGGAGGCTGAGGCGTGTGGATCATCTGAGGTCGGGAGTTTGAGACCGGTCTGACCAACATGGAGAAACCCCATCTCTACTAAAAATACAAAATTAGCCTGTAATCCCAGCTACTCGGAGACTAAGGCAGGAGAATCACTTGAACCAGGGAGGCGGAGGTTGCGTTGAGCCAGCACTCCAGCCTGGGCAACAAGAGTGAGACTCTATCTCAAAAAAAAAAGAAAAAGAAAAATAGCATGTTATACCAAGCACTAATACAATAATGTTCTGTAAAAGAAAATCATTTGTAAAGGGGGACTTGATTGGTTTGCTTCATTTTTGTTGAATAATTCCATTACATGACTACTGCATGCCAGACTTTGGAATATAGTGTTAAGTACCACAATCCTAGTTCTAATATGAGAGAGACATTAAACAGTCATTCATATAAATAAATGCTGTACGTAATAACAACTATAATAAGTGGAAGACAAGAAGTGCAAAATGCTATGTGGTATGTTGGGATTCCCAAATTAGAGTTGGGTTCAAGGAAGGTATGGTTGAGGAAGTGAAATTTTAAGATAAGCGCAAGAATGAGAGAACAGTAGTATCTCTTCTCTCTCTTTTTTTTTTTTTTCCCTTGAAACAGATTTTCACTCTGTTGCCCAGGCTGAGTGCAGTGGCACGATCACAGCTCATTGCAGCCTTGACTTCTCAGGCTCAAGTGATCCTCCTGCCTCAGCCTCGCAGGTAACTGGGACTGCATGCATGCATCAGCATGCCTGGCTAATTTATTATTTTTGTAGAGGTGGGGTCTCACTGTGTTGCCCAGGCTGGTCTCAAACTCCTCTCAATGTGCTGGGATTACAGGCATGGGCCTCCACACCTAGCTTATTCTTAAAGAGTCTCACTCCTCTGACTAGCAACTGGCTACTCTCTGGGTTAGGATTTGGAGAAATACTGGCAGGATGTGTGGGAAACATCTGTGTCACAACCCTTGTATTATCTCCTCAGCAGATGGGTAGGAATTGTTTTGATAGGCCAGGAATGGTCACTCCTGTAACCCCAGCACTTTGGGAGGCTGAAGTGGGAGGATTGCTTGAGGCTAGGAGTTTGAGACCAGCCTGGGCAACATAGTGAGACACAGTCTCTCAAAAAAAAAAAAAAAAAAAAACCAAGAATTGCTTTGGGTCAGCCATAAGTGGGGGTAACATATCTCTTGAGAGTCAAGACCCTTTATTCAGAAAAGAGAACATAATTTTATAGTGACATGTATAAAATAAAAACAAGTTAAATGTGTTTGCATTAAACCATTGATTTTTTTTTTTTTTTTTTTTTGAAACGGAGTTTCGCTCTTGTTGCACAGGCTGGAGTGCAGTGGCGCGATCTTGGCTCACCGCAACCTCTGCCTCCCGGGTTCATGTAATTCTCCTGCCTCAGGCTTCCTGAGTAGCTGGGATTACAGGCATGCGCCACCATGCCTGGCTAATTTTTGTATTTTTAGTATTAAGATGTGGTTTCTCCATGTTGGTCAGGCTGGTCTCGAACTCCGAACCTCAGGTGATCCGCCTACCTCGCCTCCCAAAGTAGTGGGATTATAGGCCTGAGCCACCGTGCCCGGCCAGAACCATTGATTTTCAAATAGTGTTTTTCACTGAGCCAACGTAAAAAGATGAAGTTCCTCAGGAAACTAGCCATTTCAAAAATTTGAGGGGACTGGATAAAGAAAAAGTAGGGCCATTAAAATTTGAATATTTGGTTATTCTTTTATGTGTCTGCATAGGAACTTGACCTGCCAATTTTGAAAGTGGCTGCTCCAGAGATTGTGTCTGGAGTATCCGGAGAGTCTGAGCAGAAGCTGAGAGAACTATTTGAGCAAGCTGTGGTGAGTCAGTTAATGACTAATGCCAGGTGGTCAGACGCTACCAGCTTATATTAAAGATCCTGCTTTTTCTGATGCTAGTATTTGTTAAGCCACTCACTGGCCATTCTTTTATTAATATAAACATGGTAATTTGCTATGCATGATGGCTAAATATTTAATGTAGATTTAGTGATACTCACTGTTGGATAAATAACCCTTTTCATTTGAAATCAAACATAAATATAATTGGTGAGAAATTCTGGGCTGTCATACTGTAGTTATATGTTGAAAATATATTATCCTTATGATATTTTCCACTCACTTTTACTTTCCTCAACTTAAGTTTGGCCAAAAAAAAAAACTTGTAAGCAATGTAAAAATTGTTATTTAGGATATTACAAAAGCAACCATAAAAATGCCAGAGTAAATTCTGTCATTCCTGACTAGTAAACTAGGGCAATAGTAATATCCAAATCTCATGTGGCTATTGAGAGTATTAAATGAGAGAATTCTTATAAAACCTTCGATATGGTGCCTTGCACACAGCACAAGCCCTGTAAATATTAGCTGTAATATTATTCACACTTGAACAAATATCACTGTGTTTAAAATTTAAAAATGGGGAAAAGTTTAATTTTATGTCATTATTAGCACTGACAATATATAGTAGCTGATGAATATCCAATACAACTGCTAGAAGCCTGTGTGAAATTAGAAGAGAAATTATATTTAAGCAGGAATTGAGAAAAAAAAACATTTTAAATAGCAAGAATAGGTAGGCCATCTACTTAGTTATTGTGTGGGCTGACATTGAAAAAGCTGTGGGCAACACTAGGAGGATAAAGAGAAAAAGGGTGGAAAGGGCAGGGTGCAGAGCAAAGCTGAACTTTTTCAGGTGCTACCTGTTTCCCAAAACGCAGTGGATTCCATTGTTAAATTGGCATGCATAGCTAGAGACAAGTAGTAAATTTTGTGTGTATGGTAAACATGATGAATAAGGATAAGAGACAAATGGCATCTTTAGGTTGTTAGTTCTGTGTTTAAACCTCTCACTAAACCAGTACTGAGCCAGTACAGTACCTTACAGTAGATGCTCAGTAAATATGTGGCCTAGCACCCTGCTTTTCCTGGTCCCCTCTTCCCTAATGAGAATGAGTACAGTAAAGCATGTGGATCAGAGAACAAAAAGGTGAAATCCAATCAAGTGATACTTGCTTGAAAACTATGCTTTCTTTAGGCCACATTCTGATGACCATCATTTATTCTTTTTTTTTCCCGCATTCAGCTTTCCAGGTCACTGACAAGTACTGATGTGCTTGTTTTCTGATGCTTTTGGCCCCTGTAATTTTACTCCTTTGTAACTGGGTAATATATCTAGCAGTCATAGGCATCTTTTGCAAACATTGTCATAAGGATGATTAGGGAAGACAGCCAGCTAGTGATAGGCTAAATATCTTTCCCTTTAAGATGTGGTGGTTCCCATGGTTTTGAGATGCCTTAAGCGACGCTGACAGCCTTAATTAGCATAATCACTGTCACTCCTAACCATTGAGTAACTGAATAAAATGATTTAGATTGTACATAATTTTCTTCAATTTTTTTCATTTTAACTGATCCTTATCTCTTTTTTGTGGTAAAATATATATAACAGAATTTACCATTTTAAACATTTTTTTAAGTTTTTGTAAATTATTTTATTTCTTCCATGATGATTTAGAGGGACTATCTTCAAACCAGTACAGATACTTAATAAATCATACCTGGCTGTTTTCTAACCAGTTGAGTAATTTGTTGCACAATAAGCCACCTCACATCTTTCAGCAAGAAATACATTAAATTTTAATAGTAAAGACATTACACAACGAATTAAGACAACAGTTTAAATTTGCTTTAAGTGTTTCTTTGGGGGAGAGGACACTACACTTCTACTCAATGAAGAGAAACATTTTTACAGTCCAGAGGTCTTTTATTTTTTTAACACCTATTATGCCATGAATTCACAGGGAAGAGGTTCCAGCAGCTCAGGCTCCTTCCTATTGATTCTCAGAGTGCACTTCTCTGGGTGAAGCACGCTGATGCTTTCCCTTTTGTTTCTTTTTTCTGATCATTTTCCTCCACACGTTTCAGAAAGCTATCTCGGCTCTTAGAGAGAGTGCTTAATGTGCTCAGTATGCACATTGATTCTCATACATTGATTATTTTCTTGGCAAGAATCTTGCCCTTGACTTGCTTCTTTACAACAATGCCAGCAGCATGCTGGATAACGTTATAAACTCTTCCAGTTTTGCGTTGGTAACACCTGTGGGACATTCCTTTTTGAACAGTACCCATTCCCTTGATGTCTACAGTATCACATTTCTTCCTTTTCTTTTCCTTTTCCTTTTCTTTCTGACGGAGTCTTCTTCTGTCGCCCAGGCTGGAGTGCAGTGGCACAGTCTCGGCTCACTGCAATCTCCGCTTCCTGGGTTCAAGCAATTCTCTTGCCTCAGCCTCCCAAGTAGCTGGGATTACAGGCATGCACTACCCACCAGCTAATTTTTTTTTTTTTTTTTTTGAGATGGAGTCTCTCTCTGTTGCCCAGGCTGGAGTGCAGTGGCGTGATCTCAGCTCACTGTAACCTCCGCCTTCAGGGCTCAAATAATTCTCCTGCCTCCGCCTCCCGAGTAGCTGGGATTACAGACATGCACCACCACACCCGGCTAATTTTTGTATGTTTAATAGAGATGGGGTTTCACCATGTTGGCCAGGCTGGTCTTGAACTCCTGACCTCTGGTAATCTATACACCTTGGCCTCCCAAAGTGCTGGGATTACAGGAGTGAGCCATGGCGCCTGGCCTACAATATCACATTTCTTATAGATTTGCATATATATAGCCAAAGGAACAGCTCCATGTTTTCTGAAAGGCTTAGAGAACAACTATCAGGTGCCTCTCCTCTTTCCCTTTGTGTTCATCATTTTGGTTAATAACTGGCAGATGGCAGTTCCAACTGAAAAGGCCATTTTAAACATTTTTAAGTGTACAATTCTGTGGCATTAAGTACATTCATATTGTTGTGTAATCATTACCCACATCCATTTCCAGAACGTCTTCATGTTCCCACACAGTAACTCCCCATTCCTCTCTCCCACCAGTCCCTGGCCACCACCACCATTCTACTTTTTGTCTCAATGAATTTGACTACTCTCGGTAGCTGATCCTTACCTCTTAACTTATTCTTTCTGAACCGTATCTAGTTTATTTCTTAAAAACAAAACAAAACAAAAAACTGGAGGTGATCTTTACACTGATGTATTAGAACTTTACCATCCTTCCTTATTCAGTGTAGCCTTTAAAGTAAGCTTCTGGTACTTTTCAGTGTGGATGCTGGGAAAGTTCTGGAGATGGATAGTGGTGACATTTACACAACAGTCTGGAAATATTTAATGCCACTAAACTATACACCCAAAGTGGTTAGAATGGTACATTTTATGTGTATTTTTCACAGATTTTTTTAAAAGCTTCTGGTGCTTCTCCAATTTCCTCTTATAGCAAATTATAGAGAAAGGCTTGGAGATTCTTATGTTGGTAGAAACCCTCATAAAGTTTCTAGTAAGCTTGGTTTTGCTAATTTAAAGTTTAGAAACTTGTTGTCTTAATTTTTTTTTCTGTGCATATACTTATCCAAAATCATTGTTTCTGTTTCATAGCATAGCAAATGTATCTAATTTACAAAAGAATTTCAATAGATTTATCACAAAACATGCATTGATGGAGAGACTGTAAATGTGTAACCCTATCTGCGGTCCCTTACTGTGTACTTTTAATCATCTTGGTTCTCTTAAGTCAGATAAAAATCAGAAGTAATACATGTGAACTGCCTTTTTTAGGGTTATTCTTTTGGCAAATGATCCTTGACCTTTAAGATTTTTTTAAAACTGTTTATGCTTAACTGTGCTTCAGTATAGGGGATGTATTTATGGTTGTCTTTTTGTGATATTTTTATTTCTAGTCAAATGCACCATGTATCATTTTCATTGATGAAATTGATGCTATTACCCCCAAAAGAGAAGTTGCTTCAAAAGATATGGAACGAAGAATTGTAGCCCAACTCCTAACCTGCATGGATGGTTAGTTTAAAATAATAAATTCATTTTAAGAGAATAAATTTTTTAAAATAGTGTAATTAATACATGAAGATATGAAATAATATTCAAATAATAAATATCAAATAGTGTAAAAAAGAAAGTCATACTGGGCACAGTGGCTCATGCCTGTAATCCTAACACTTTGGGAGGCTAAGGTAGGAGGACTGCTTGAGCCTAGTAGTTTGAGGCCAGCCTGGGCAACATAGCAAGATGCTACCTCTAAAAATAAATAAAAAGAAATAGCACTTGTTTTGTGTACACAAGAAAATTTGAAGTATATATTTTATGTTCCTTGCATTACCAAGTTGCAGGTTGCTTCTTCTTCTGATTAGTGGATTGATTGATTGATGAGATAGAGTATTGCTCTGTCACCCAGGTTGGAATGCAGTGGCACAATCACAGCTCACTGCAGCCTTGACCTCCTGGGCTGAAGTGATCCTCCCATTTAAGCCTCCCAAGTAGCTGGGACCACAGGTGTGCACCACCATGCCTGGCTTTTTTTTTTTTTTTGAGACAGAGTCTCTCTCTGTTGCCCAGGCTTGAGTGCAGTGGCACGATCTCAACTTGCTGCAACCTCTGCCTCCTGGGTTCAAGCTATTAGCCTGCCTCAGCCTCCTGAGTAACTGGGATTACAAGTGCGTGCCCCACACCTGGCTGATTTTTGAGACGGGGTGTTGCCATGTTGGCCAGGCTGGTCTTTTTGTGATATTTTTATTTCTAGTCAAATGAGGCAGGTTGATCACCGGCCTCAGCTTCCTAAAGTGCTGGGATTACAGGTGTGAGCCACTGTGCCTGGGATTTGTTTTTTTTTAAAGACAGTCTCACTATGTTGCCCAGGCTGGTCTTGAACTCCTGAGCTTAGTCTTTCTGCTTCAGCCTCCCAAAGTGCCAGGATTCTGTTTCATTTTTATCTAAAATTTTCTTGTCATGTCTTTGAGGCCTGTATTCTGAGAAAAAGCTTTCATGGCTTCCTGCTGGCTAAAGAACACACTGTATAAATTTATACATGATTTCATG
Organism: Theropithecus gelada; assembly: GCF_003255815.1. Lineage (NCBI taxonomy): Eukaryota > Metazoa > Chordata > Mammalia > Primates > Cercopithecidae > Theropithecus > Theropithecus gelada. The sequence continues at coordinate 141,410,147 of NC_037668.1, forward strand.
ATTTCCTTATGATTTCATCTTATTACTTTCTTGTTACCTGTGAGGGAAAATAACCTCAGACTCCCTGCTATTCAATCCTGGTTCAGTTGAGAGAAATAATACTTAGGAAAGATAAGATTTAAACCCTCAGTTTTTTCTGTTCCTAGAAATACATTCCTAGATTAAGCCCGAACAGCTGAAGACTATTTTATATTCCCCTGCTCGAATTAATTTTATCAGTCTATTCTGAGCCACACACTTCAGCATCCTCCCCAGCCTCCCTGTTGTCCTGCTCACCTTGCATGGATTTGCCATGCATGCTCGACCCTCTGTGCTTTCACTCATACTCTTTCTTCTACATAGAATTCCATTAACCTATATATCTGCTTGTTAAAATTCTATTTACCCTTCAAGCCTTTTCTGAAATGTTACTGCCTCCATGAACCCTCCCTTATTCCTCATTTGGAATTCATGATGTCTTTTCTTGTATTACCATGGTGCTTTGTTTATATCTGTTATTATACTTCACAAAATTTGTCTGATGCCATTTTTTTATTTACACACTCGATGTTTCTCAATAGATTGTGAACTGCTGAGGACAGAGTTTGTATTGTATTTATCCTCCTCATACCTTTTACATATTTGACATTTAATAAATGTTGATTTTATATGTACGTCACTGTCAAAATCTGTAATACTTTCTCTTTAACCATGAAATGATTTCTGTAACCATTATTGCCCTCAATGTCAAGTGCTTTGTTCACCACTCTTTCTCTGTCCCTTACTAGATCTGAATAATGTGGCTGCTACAGCCCGGGTGCTAGTTATTGGAGCTACTAATCGACCAGACTCATTAGACCCTGCTTTGAGACGTGCAGGAAGGTTCGACCGAGAAATATGCCTAGGTATCCCAGGTGAAGCATCCAGAGAAAGGTATATTCTTTTTTTTTTTTTTTTTTTTTTTTTTGAGACGGAGTCTCGCTGTGTCGCCCAGGCTGGAGTGCAGTGGCGCGATCTCGGCTCACTGCAAGCTCCGCCTCCCGGGTTCACGCCATTCTCCCGCCTCAGGCTCCGAGTAGCTGGGACTACAGGCGCCCGCCACCACGCCTGGTTAGTTTTTTTGTATTTTTAGTAGAGACGGGGTTTCACCATGTTAGCCAGGATGGTCTCGATCTCCTGACCTCGTGATCCACCCGCCTCGGCCTCCCAAAGTGCTGGGATTACAGGCTTGAGCCACCGCGCCCGGCCAGGTATATTCTTATAGAATGAAGTTTGTATGCCACTAAGTCATCTTAACTGAATGGTTTGAAAGTAAGAGGTGAGAAATACCATGTAGCCTTTTCTTTCTCTCTCACTTTCTTTTTGTACCAATTAAGTTGATTTGGAAAAGGATAAGCCCACATTAAGAAAATGATTTATGCTTGGGTGCAGTGGCTGAGGCCTGTAATCCCAACACTTTGGGAGACTGAGGCAGGAGGATCACTTGAGACCGGGAGTTTGAGCCTGGGCAACATAGTGCAACACTGTCTCTACAAAAAATCAAATTAGCTGTGCACATACCTGTAGTCCTAGCTAGTCAGGGGGCTGAAGCACAGGAGGATTGCTTGAGCCCAGGAGTTCGAGGCTGCAGTAAGTCATGATTGTGCCTCTGCACTCCAACCTGGGTGACAAAGGGAGGACCCACCTCTGTAAAAAACAGGGGAAGAAAACAATTTACTCATTGGTAGGATAATTGTTTTTCAGAAGTAGTAATGGACTTATGTGTCCCTACTCATTTGTCTGGTCTTACTAACAATGGCTTGCATTCTTTAGTTGGCTGACCAGATTAGTGGCAATGTCTGGAGCTATAGAATACAGCAGAGCCATTTGGTCCACATACAGGTTAAATCTGAGTACCATACTTTCACCTATTGCACTAACCTGTCTGAGACCACAGGTCCTGTTATCAGTAATGAGATGGCGGCCAGACAGTTGAAAGCTGTTTGCTGCAGCACCAGCCTTTCCTAGTAATTGAGCAAATGAATAATGTCCATAGAGCAAATAAACATCCACCAATAACCAGAAATATAACTTCATAAGCAAGACTATCTCAGGAAGCACTGTTGAGGTGGTAGAGTGGAAATCGAGGTAAGAATGTTCTGAAATATTAGGCCAGGTGTGGTGGCTCACACCTATAATCCTAGCACTTTGGGAGGCTGAGGTGGATGGATCATCTGAGGTCAGGAGTTCGAGACCAGCCTGGCCAACATGGTGAAACCCCGTCTCTACTAAAAATACACAAAAATTAGCTGGGCGTGGTGGTGCACGCCCGTAATCCCAGCTACTCAGGAGACTGAGGCAGGGGAATTGCCTGAGAGGTGGAGGTTGCAGTGAGCTGATGTCACGCCACTGCACTCCATCCAGCCTGGGTGACACAGCAAAACCCTGTCTCAAAAAAAAAAAAAGAGTATTTAATGAGGAAGGGGTGAACTGAAGATGAAGATCTTGGTGAGGTCCAGGAACAGTGCGGGAGTAATAGCACATATAAGCTCAGACATGTGAGACTGGGCAGAATGCCGCGTGTGAGATTGTGATCTCAGACAGGGGCCGGATCCAGGTGATGATGAGGTCCAGGGTGTGAGTAAGTAAGTGAGGGAAAAGGCCAGACCTGGGCGGGATTGGGGTGCAGAGGCAATGAATAGATGCCCAAACTTTGAGTCAGCGAAGGAAAATTATTCCACCTCTGCCTCCTGTTATCCTTGGTCCTTGTCCAATGTTTTTAACATTTCCAAGCTTTAGTTTATCTATCTATAATGCAGTAATATTTATCTATAATGCAGTAATAATAACAATAATAACTTTATCTGTAAAGTGATAATACTATAAATTAAAGGCTTCCTGTGAGTATTGAATTAACATAACCTAGCACAATATCTGACACATAGAATTTTTTGCACAATATCTAACACATAGAATTTTTTAAAATAAGGTAGCTATTGATATCTGTCTCTTTTATTATTATTTTTTATATATAGAGAGAGGGTCTCACTATGTTGCTCAGGTTCATCTTGAACTCCTGCCCTCAAATGATCCTCCCAATATCATCCTGTACTTCAAAAGCGTAAAATTATGGAAAAGTTTCAGCATACATAAAAGGAGACCCATATAACTGTTCCAGTTTCTATTGGTGTAAAACAGACCACACCAAAATTTAGTGTCTTACAACAGTACTCATTTTATTGTGTCTCACAGTTTCTGAGGATCAAGAATTTGGAAAGGCCTCAGCTAGATGATTCTGCCTCATGGTCTCATGTGGCTGCAGTAGCTGGAGCTAGAACAGTGGTAGCTTTCCCCTCTTTTGGAGTTTCTACAGTATAATGACTAGAAATATCCACTTATTTTTAGGGGTAGAGTACAACCATGAAAAGGATGTTATTATTTTCTGTTAGCCATTTTCATAACATCCAAAATGTTCTTAGTACAGATAGTCCCCAACTGACAGTGGTTTGGCTTATAGTTTTTCAACTTTACAAAGGGTTTATCATGATGTTTTTGACTTAGAATGGGTTTATCAGGATGTAAACTCATGGTAAGTCGAAGAGTATTTTGTATTCTTATGCATAGTAGCAAATTGGATCTGTGTCTTTTGGAAATAGTTCTTTAGTGGAAAGTTTTCTTGATTCCCATTATTCAGAGTATCCAAGTGAAATTTTAAAAAATTTGTCAGTAATGTTTATCTGCTTCTATTCTGCTCACTTACATGATCCCATATGATTTTTCTATAACCTTTATTAGCTTGACATTTGAAAATATTAGTCTTCTTTACACATTTATTAATTTTAAAATATATTTGCTTGTCCAAGTTAGTTTATAATATCAAAATATGTAAATAAGAATTAACATTCATTGGTGCATGCCTATAATCCCAGCTACTTCAGAGGCTGAGGCAGGAGAATCACTCGAACCTGGGAGGCAGAGGTTGCGGTGAGCCGAGATTGCGCCATTGCACTCCAGCCTGGGCAACAAGAGCAAAACTCCGTCTCAGAAAGAAGGAAAAAAAAAAGAATTAACATTCATTGGTCACTAACTATGGATCAGCCACTGTTTTATGTGCTTTGCGTATATTCATTTGTAGCAACCGCCCTCTGAATAAGTGCTACTATAATATAGATTGAATAAATGAAGAAACTGAAGCACAAAGGTTAAGTAACTGGCCCAGATTACAAAGGGTAACAGAGCTGGGATTCAAACTCTTGCAGTTTGGCTTCAGACCTTTTATCCTGAATATCTTTTTTTATTATTATTCGAGACAGAGTCTTGCTCTGTCATTCAGGCTGGAGGGTAGAGACACAATCTCGGCTCACTGCAACTTCCACCTCCCGTTTCTGTCGCCCAGGCTGGAGTGCAATGGCGTGATCTCGGCTCACTGCAAGCTCCGCCTCCCAGGTTCACACCATTCTTCTGCCTCTGCCTCCTGAGTAGCTGGGACTACAGGCGCCCGCCACCACGCCTAGCTAATTTTTTGTATTTTTAGTAGAGACGGGGTTTCACTGTGTTAGTCAGGATGGTCTCGATATCCTGACCTCATGATCCGCCCGCCTTGGCCTCCCAAAGTGCTGCGATTACAGGCGTGAGCCACTGCACCCGGCCACTCCCAGCTAATTTTTGTATGTTTAGAGATGGGATTTTGCCATGTTGACCAGGCTAATCTCAAACTCTTGACCTCAAGTGATCTGCCTGCCTCAGCCTCCCAGAGTAATTGCAGGTGTGGGATTACGGGCGTGAGCCACTACACCTGGTCTCATCTTGAATATCTTTACTGCTTTTAAGTTTTTATTTAGGTCTTATCAGAAATTGTTCAAGATATTCCTTTAACAACAATTATCTAGAAGTCCAGATTTTTATAGATACCATGTTGCCAGTTAGGTTGAACAAGATTTTTCACACGTGTAGTACAGGGGATGAACAATAAGTAAAGTTAAAGTTGGAGATTTAACTGTCCTCATATAAAATGGGAAGTATATGGCAAGATAATTTTCAATGATGAAGATAATTAATGGTTTGTGTGAATGTGGGGGCTTTTATTTCTGGTAGACATCCATTTAATCTACTCTAAAAGTACCCTCATAAGTTATTTATCTTATTTCCCCTGTAATGTTATAAATTCTTAAAGGCAAAATATTTTTTAAAAATTCTATGTATTCCTCACAGCATTTAGCATGGTTCCTAACAAAGCAGATATTTACCATAATCCTTTCTGGAATAAGATGGAACATGTAACTTAGCATTTGTTGAGTGAATGAACTATTTGATCTTATATAGTATCCATTTTGATACCTTTGGCAGATGTGAAGGACTTCGAATAAATATAGTTGGTGACTTGTTTTTACTATTAAATTGGGAATCAGAAATTTTTTCCCCTGTCTTTTCTACAGAATACTTCAGACATTGTGCAGAAAACTGAGGCTTCCTCAAGCTTTTGATTTCTGTCACTTAGCACACCTAACTCCAGGCTTTGTTGGTGCTGATCTGATGGCACTGTGCCGAGAGGCAGCAATGTGTGCAGTCAACAGAGTCTTAATGAAGCTACAGGAACAGGAGAAGAAAGATCCTGAAATGGAAGATTTGCCATCTAAAGGAGTCCAGGAGGAAAGTCTGGGAACTGAATCCACTTCTGAAACACAGGTGCTTTCTCTAAAGGCACTTTAAATTGTCCTTTTAATGTTCTTTGTGTTATTTTACATTGAAGCAAGGGTCAGTATAGTTGAGGTTTATTACTTTCTGTTTTATTGGCATTTAATCTATAGAATAATTATTATTTATACCCATAATGTGTATCATTTCAAAAATACGAGTTGTTTTATGTTTATTCTGAATAAATTCATTTTACAATAATGATTATGAGATTCTGGAATGGGGTTGGCAGACTGTGGCCTACCCACCCACCACCTGTTTTTGTAAATTAAAGTTATATTGGAACACAGCCATGTTCATTTGTATACATGTTGCCTCTTTCTGCTTTCGTACTTCACGGCAGAATTCACATAGGAGTCTGCAGCAGATACCATAGCCCACAAAGCCTACAGTGTTTACTGTCTAGACCTTTATAGAAAAAGGTTGTCAACCCCTATTTCAGCATTGGCATTTAATTATATCTCCTGATTAACTTTTGGTTAGGTAGATTACAGTGGTCTCTTGACACAACTATATCCACGTCGGTAGCTGCAAACAGCTCTGGAGGACAGTCATATGAATAATAGGGGACATTTATCAATCTAAGATCAGTATTAAATTTTTTAGTTTTGTAAGTCATGAAAATTCTTTTTATGTAGCATTTTATAGCTTGCACAGATGGCTTCTGTATGTTATATAATTTGATCCCTGTAACCTTATATAAATATCATTATTTTCCCCATTTTATAATCAAAGGCACTAAGCTTAAGAGGTTGTGATTTGCCCAAGCCCATACAGCCTCTACTTTATAGAGCAAGGGCTTAAATCCAGATCTTTTGTTCTCACATAATTTATTTTTTTCTTAGACATTTGAAACTGCAATTACTTCTGTAAAAAATAACAAAAATAACAAACTCATTTGTTTTATAATATTGCATATAAATTAATATTTTATAAATTGAATTAATCGGTTACCTATTTTTTAGACTTATCCTTTCATCTTCACAAAGCAAGAAATCTGCCTTCTAAGATTTGATAGTAATAGGAAAATTGCCTTCCCTCTACTTAGTTGATAAACCGTTAAGGAACCATATTAATGAATTATACTACCTCCAGCGTAACTTTTTAAAATTTCAGCAGGATTCAGCTGTTTCTTGAATATTCATAAATGAAACATGGGAAATATCATGGTTGCTGAAATGAATATTTGCCAACTGCTTATATTTGCTATACCTAGCCCTAGTATATAGAAATCATTCTTATATATTTAATTATAATTGGTGTATCTTTACTTGACCAGAGCATATGATCCTTTAGAATAAAATGAGCTTGTCTCATGTCAGAGAGAAAATTATTAAAATACATAGAAGTTCAGGATAGCTTATGGAAATACTACAGTAATAATTTTTATAAGTAGAAAATGTAACTTTTCTATAACTGTTGTGGTGTTTTTTTATCTTCCCCTCGATTGTTCCCTTCAAGGATGAATTACAAAGGCTGCTGGGGTTGCTAAGAGACCAAGATCCCCTCTCAGAGGAGCAGATGCAAGGCCTGTGCATTGAACTGAATGATTTCATTGTTGCTCTATCCTCAGTCCAACCCTCTGCCAAAAGGGAAGGCTTTGTCACTGTCCCTAACGTGACATGGGCAGATATTGGTGCCCTGGAAGACATTAGAGAGGAGCTCACCATGGCAATATTGGTAGGTATGTCAGGTGCCAAATATTATTGGCATGTCATGGATTAAGGATCGGAGATAAAGCTCCATGCATGTGTGCTAGGTTCTGTGGCTAAACTGACTTAATCACTGTGTCTAAATTGACTTGAATGTAGCACTTCTTTCAAGTGCTAAGCCCCCAACAATGGTTTTTCTTTTGTTTGAGATCTGATTTATTTGTTTATTTTTTTAATTGATATATCACAGTTGTAAATATTTTGGGGGTACATGTGATATTTTGATACATGTATTAAAAGTGTAATGATGGCCGGGCGCGGTGGCTCAAGCCTGTAATCCCAGCACTTTGGGAGGCTGAGACGGGCGGATCACGAGGTCACAAGATCAAGACCATCCTGGCTAACACGGTGAAACCCCGTCTCTACTAAAAAAATACAAAAAACTAGCCGGGCGAGGTGGCGGGCACCTGTAGTCCCAGCTACTCTGGAGGCTGAGGCAGGAGAATGGCGTGAACCCGGGAGGCGGAGCTTGCAGTGAGCTGAGATCCGGCCACTGCACTCCAGCCTGGGCGACAGAGCGAGACTCCATCTCAAAAAAAAAAAAAAAAGTGTAATGATGAAGTCAGAGTAATTGGGATATTCATCACCTCTAATGTTTATGTTTTGTGTTGGGAACATTATACTTTTTTTCTTCTAGCTGTTTTGAAATATACTTTTTTCTTCTAGCTATTTTGAAATATACTTTTTTTCTTCTAGCTATTTTGAAATGTAATTTCCCTACTGGGCTATCAAATACCAGAACTTGTTACTCCTATCTATATTTTTTTACCCGTTAACCAACTTCTCTTCGTCACACTCCTCTCCGCCTTGCCTTTCCAGCCTCTGGTAACCATCAGTTTGCTCTCCATTTCCATGAGATCCACTTTATTAGCTCCCACTATGAGTGAGAATGTGCAATATTTGCCTTTCTGTGCCTGGTTTATTTTACTGACATAATGACCTCTAGTTTCATCTATGTTGCTGCAAATTACAGGATTTCCTTCATTTTTGTGGCTGAATAATACTCCACTGAGACCTATTTTGTGCTGATCCTTTTGGTTGTGCTTCATTTCTATAGCAGTGGGTTTAAACAAGCACAAAAACCTTCAGGTTTCATTCAGTCAAGACCAAATCGTTTGACAAAGACTTTCTGAACCTGATTTTATGGGTCAAGGCAATTTTAATGCACGTAAAACTTCGGATTAATTTTTATTTACTTTACTTTTCTACTCATCGTTCCGTGATTCATTAATTGAAATATGATCGATTTAGACTTATGTACTACTGAAAGAGAAAATACACTGGAATTATAGTCAACAGGTATCTCTGACTTTTAACTATGCAAAAGTTACTGCTGCGTCTGATTTCTTAGAGGAGACCATTGTCTAAACATTTTATAACCTAGATATTTAAATGGTTTTCTAAAAAATATTTGTCGAAATATTCTATTGTTATGTCTAAAATGTTCTTAGATGTTACGTTCAAGTATACATTCCTCAAGCACGGGGACTTTTCTCTTTATCACCACAGGGCATGAACAAGTAAACAGGTACTGTTCATATCTTTAGGCCTCACAGTCATGTTGAAATTAAGCCTGAGAGGCCGGGCACAGTGGCTCCTGTCTGTAATCCCAGCACTTTGGAAGGCTGAGGCAGGTGGATCACCTGAGGTCAGGAGTTCGAGACCAGCCTGGCCAACGTGGTGAAACCCCAACTCTACTAAAAATGCAAAAATTGGCCGGGCGTGGTGGCTCAATCCTGTAATCCCAGCACTTTGGGAGGCCGAGATGGGTGGATCACGAGGTCAGGAGATCGAGAGCATCCTGGCTACCACGGTGAAACCCCATCTCTACTAAAAAAATACAAAAAAAACTAGCCGGGCGAGGTGGCAGGCGCCTGTAGTTCCAGCTACTCGGGAGGCTGAGACAGGAGAATGGCGTGAACCCGGGAGGCGGGGCTTGCAATGAGCTGAGATCCGGCCACTGCACTCCAGCCTGGGCGACAGAGCGAGACTCCGTCTCAAAAAAATAAAATAAAATAAAAAATACAAAAATTAGCCAGGCGTGGTGGCATGTGCCTGTAGTCCCAGCTACTCACAAGGCTAAGGTAGGAGGATCACTTGAACCCAGGAGGCAGAAGTTGCAGTGAGCCAAAGTAATGCCACTGCACTCTATCCTGGGTGATAGAGGCACGCTCAAAAAATAAAAAAATAAAAAAACATAAAATATATATCTGAAGATAATTTGAACCTGCAGTATAAAATAGGTATGTAATGGATCACCGTTGGTATCATTCTTTCCAGGCACCAGTACGCAACCCAGACCAGTTCAAAGCTCTTGGATTGGTGACTCCAGCTGGGGTCCTCCTTGCTGGTCCGCCTGGCTGTGGGAAGACTCTGCTGGCAAAGGTATATATGTTCAATTGCATGTAATTGATTTCTTACTATCAGATATGAATTTAACTTTAAATATTACAGTTTGGTAAGTCTTATGCATAATTTTTATCAGAAGTTTATTTTAGCAAAACTGACAACTTTCTTCATGAAAATTTCCTACTTTTTTAAATTACAAAGGCACATGATTGAAAAATGTTTATATCAACCATAATCCTATCAATTTTAACATACAATTATATATTTTCTGTGTATTATATTTTAGCTTTTCAGTGAGTATTATTCCATAGTTTAAGTTTTTACTTGACTTGGTTTCCTGCTTTGGTATTGTTATTGTCTATAACTTAAATATTTCTTGTAATTATTTTCTAAAATTGTTTTTTCATAATAGAAAATAAAAATAAGCAAAAAGGAAAAGCATTGTGTGTAATTCACTACTATGTACTACTATTATTTCATTTCATTGTCAATCCTTCAGATATTTTTCTATGCATACATATCAAAATAATATCTAACTTTTACATTTTTACATGCATGTTTACAAACATAAGCTTTTTTTTCCCCCCCTTTTTGAGACAGAGTCTCATTCTGTTGCCCAGGCTGGAGTGCAGTGGCATGATCTTGGCTCACTGCAACCTCCGCCTCCCGTGTTCAATCAATGATCTTGCCTCAGCCTCCCGAGTAGCTAGGATTACAGGCACACGCCACCACGCCTGGCTAATTTTTGTATTTTTAGTAGAGATGGGGTTTCACCATGTTGGTCAGGCTGGTCTCAAACTTCTGACCTCGTGACCTGCCTGCCTCAGCCTCCCAAAGTGCTGGGATTACAGGCATGAGCCACTACACCCAGCCACAGATATAAGCTTTTTTAAACATATTTTTCTCACTTAGTTATATTTCCTGAGCATCGTCACATGTCAGTATATATTGATACACATCAATATTTTTAATGCCTGCATAATATTCTACCATAAAGATAGATGTTCTATAATTTATGGAAATGATCCCATATTGAAACAACACTACTTTAAATGGTCTTGCACTTATATGTTTGTAGCTTGACTAATAATTATATTAGAATGCATATCTAAGTAATTTTCCAGTCAAAGGAATGTATGTTTTTAAAGCTTTTGAGCCATATTATTAAAATGCCTTCCTAAAGGTTTTCACCAGTTTTTACCTTTGTATCAATAGGATATGAGTATCAATTTTCCCACACCTTAAACTAGTGATGGCCATGAACGTTGCTTTTAATAGTGGACAATTTAATAGGTAAAAATGCTATCTTGCAGTTTAAGTCGCATTTTTAAAATTACTAGTGTTTTTTTGGCCAGGCGTGGTAGCTCATGCCTATAACCCCAGCACTTTGGGAGGCCGAGGCAGGTGGATCACTTGAGGCCAGGATTTCGAGACCAGCGTGGGCAACATGGTAAAACCCTGTCTCTACTAAAGTAAATTACAAAATTAGCCAGGTGCAGTGCTGCATGCCTGTAATCCCAGCTACTGGGGAGGCTGAGGCACAAGAATTGCCTGACGCAAGGAGGCAGAGGCTGCAGTGAGCCAAGATCATGCCAGTGCATGCCAGCCTAGGCAACAGAGTGAGACTGTCTCAAAAAAGAAAAAAGAAAACAAAAACTAATGTTTTTTTAATTTAAATATGTTTATTGGCTATTTTTCTTTGTGAATTGTCTATTCATATCCTTTCCTGTTTTTCTAATGGCATACATGTGATTTTCTTTGTTATTTATAATCACTTTGTTACGCCCAGACCGTTTGTTCCCCAAAGAAGACCACCAGAGTCCCGTGTCAAAGCCAAGCGGCAAGGATCTTTATTACAAGTTCGAACTTGGACCCTCCATTCCACAGTATATAAGAGGGCCCCGAACAATGCGAGCATTTGCTTTTTATAGCCCGAAAGTTGCAGGGGAACAAAGAAATTCTTTTGGCTCCCACGCTTTCAGTAACCTTGAACGGCTGTCCCCTTATCGGAGACTTTCCAGGTGGTGTTTGTACTGGGCTCAGGGAGTTTGAGAGATATATGGTGGTATGTGGTGGGATGGGAGGATGGGATGTGTTTGTACTAGGCTCAGGGAGTTTTGAGCCCGGGGCTGAGGAATGTGCCCAGCTCCTTTCATTTCCCCCTTCTTTTCAGGTATCTTTAGAGCCAATCTTGGGTCTTATAAGTCTGATTCTGTTTCAGCGTTTACAGGTTGGTATTGGGCTCTGAGGACCATGAGTTGTACGGTGTCAAATCTCTCCCTAACAAATTGTAAAATTCTGTTAACAACACAAGGTCCTACGGTAAGCAGAAATAGTAGACTTAGCAGGGGTCCAAGGAAGTGGGCTAACAGAGAAAACATAGAGGAATTCCACCATTGGTCTGCAGCTGAAGCAAACTGCCGTGTTTTTACTTCAGTGCTTAACTTGCGTAACTGTTGGACCCGGTCCTCTACAAGTCCTGATTCATTTATGTAGAAACAACAGTCTTCTTTTAGAAATATACATGTACCACCTTTTTCTGCAGTGAGTAGGTCTAGGGCCCTCAGGTTCTGCAAGGTTACCTGAGCTAGGGACGTGAGCTGTCGCTGAAGGGAGGCAAGGGACTCAGCCGACTCCTCCATAGCAACGGCAAATTGTTGGTACAACTTGTTACTTTCTATGAGGGTGTGACCTAGGGCTCCCCCCGCCAGTCCGGCCGCAATGAAGGATGCGGTGAGGGAGATTCCTGCAATGAGGGGGAGGAATATGGCTCGTGCAGGTCTCGGTCTAGGGTCTGGGTGAATAACAGCACTAGTCCAGTTACCGGTATACCCTAGGAACTCGCCAGCAGTTAGTAGAGTCAACCGGGGAACTAATGTGACAGGGAGACACAGTAGGTTGTTAACAGAGGGACTAGGTAGGTTTTTAGATAAGGTTCCATTACACCAGAAGAATATGCCTGATGGAGCCCTTAAGGTGATATTAGGGGGCGTTGCAGTGATGCTACAGAGGCTGGAATTAGTTCCTGAGAAACAGTAGGGAAACTTCTCCTGACTGGGGTTTAGGTATAGGGGCACGTTTAGAATAGGAGCATATGAGAGGTTTCGGAGGTTGTTAGCTTGGGCAAAGGTAGAGAATCCCCATGACAGAGGGACAGCAGTTAGCGGTGGACGCCCTAGAGTGGCACACAGAAAGCAGCCAGACAGGCTGTGAAGTCCTGTAAGGTTAGCAAGTTCTAGTCCTTCCTGTAATAACTTTAACCAGGAGAAAGGACGTAAGTCTTGTGTTAGTCTGTTTTCTTGTCGTTGGATATTCCCGTGGACCAGGGGCAGTACTTGCACTAGGCCTCGCCACAGATAGAGGTGACTGCTAGGCCATGTGGAGGAGGGGGAGTAGTATACAGCCCCATGTTGAGGCGTGGTCCAGCGGGAGTTGCAGGGGTCTCTAACTATCCATGTATATGAAAAGTCTCCATCCCGTCTACGATGGAAGGGCCACTTAGGGTCTAACTGTTTTCTCTCTCTCCAATAACGGGGTCTATGGATGTTACAATAGTTATAAGGACAGCCGGCATTTTGGTGCCACCAATAGTGTTTACAATTGTATTTAGTCTGATCAAACTCAAAGCATATTGTTGGTGTCATAGGTTTGGCTATTTGGAAACGAGTAAAATTTAGTAGAATTGGGCTGTTGCACCCTGAGGAGAGGCAATCAGCACTGGCCAATAATTTCCCGGGCTTATGAGGTTGTCCAGCGTGGGTTCGGTTTTCATAAAGCCAGAATCTCCAGACAAAGGGATTAAGAGCTGGTTTTGTGATTTCTCCAGCGGCCACTAGGGCGACTAACGTTAGGGTTAGACTACCTAACTGCATGTTTGCAGTGAGCTATGCTGCCGGCGCAGGGTGAGTTTTAAGGGGTTGTTTTTAGCTCTGTCCACAGTCCACGTGTCTGGTGCTTCAGCCGCCGCCGTGATTGGTCCCAGGAGGTCGGAGGTTGGGTCCACCGGCTTGACGTGGGTGTAGTGGATCCACGACACGATGCCTTCTACCTTTAGGGCGGTGGGTGTGGTTAGGAGTACCTGGAGTGGTCCTTTCCACCTGGGTTCTAGGGTCTCTTGTCGGTGTCGCTTGACCAGGACCCAGTCTCCCGGCTGGTACGGATGGGGTGTCGGTGGGGGACCGGTCTCATATAGTTCCTTCAGCTTGGGCCAGATTTCTTGATGAATTTTCTGCAAGGCTTGTAGGGAAAATAAGAGTTCAGAGACATTTTCTGTTTCAGACTTGAGCAGATCATCTTTTAGGCTGGGAACTAAGGGTGGGGGTCTGCCATACATAATTTCATAAGGGGTAAGGCCCAGTCTGTAAGGGGTATTATGGGCCCGGAACAGAGCGTAGGGGAGAAGGACCACCCAATTAGCGCCAGTCTCTATAGTTAATTTAGTTAAGGTCTCCTTTAAGGTCCGATTTATTTTTTTTTTTTACCTGTCCTGAACTCTGGGGCCTGTAAGCGCAATGTAGTTTCCAATTTGCCCCAAGGATGGAAGCCAAATCCTGACTTACCTTAGCGACGAAGGCCGGCCCATTATCTGACCCTATCTGGACGGGGAAGCCATACCTGGGGAGGATATCTTCCAGGATTTTCTTTGCTACAACCTGAGCAGTTTCCTTCTTGGTGGGGAATGCTTCAGTCCACCCTGAAAAAGTATCTACAAAGACAAGTAAGTACCGATACCCGTATTTTCCTGGCTTTATTTCAGTAAAATCTACTTCCCAGTAGATACCGGGCCTGGTTCCCCTGAGCCTTGTTCCCGTTGCAGCCTGGGATTGGGGGTACGCGTTGTTAAGCTGGCAGACTTTGCAACTTGTCACGATGTTGCTGGCCATCTTGGCTGTATGTCTGAATTTGAGTTTAGAGCGTCTGATGAGGTCTATCATCCGCCGAGCACCCAGGTGGGTGGTTCGGTGGATGTGTTCTAACACTTGTTGTCCTAATTTTTCTGGTAGGATGGTTTGGTCATTAGTATCAGTCCACCACCCATTCTGGATCTGTTTTAGGGGAAGCTTGTCAATCCACTGGAGATCTTGTTCTGAATAATCAGGGAAATATGGCAAGTCCCGGGGGCCCAGGTCAGGGAGCTGGAGTGCAAGGAGTTGGCTGGGAGCCTTCGCCACCTTTCTTGCAGTTTGGTCCGCCAGAAAGTTGCCTTGAGCAGTTGGAGTAGTTAGTTTCTGATGCCCTGAGCAATGCACAATGGCTAACTTTTCTGGCCTCTATAGGGCTGTTAGCAGGGCTAGGATTTCTTGCTTGATTTTTATCTCTTTTCCTTCAGCCGTCAGTAACCCCCGCTCCCTGTAAATGGCCCCATGTATATGCGCCGTTGCAAAAGCATATCGGCTGTCTGTATATACCGTCAGCTTTTTCCCCGCCCCTAAGGTAAGAGCTTGGGTGAGCGCTACCAGTTCGGCCTTCTGGGCCGATGTCCCCGGGGGCAGGGGTTCCGCCCAGATTACCTCAGTCTCTGAAGTCACTGCCGCTCCAGCGTACCTCTGGCCCTGATGCATGAAGCTGCTCCCATCAGTGAACCAGACGAGGTCGGCATCAGGAAGTGGGCGGTCCTGCAGGTCTTCTCGAACTCCGTGCACCTGAGCTAGTATCTCGGTGCAGTCGTGGAGTGGGGCATCCAGGTCTGGGTTGGGCAGCAGCGAGGCAGGGTTTAAGGTCGTTGGGGGCAGGAAAGTTATCCCAGGTCTTCATGGAGGGCCTCATTGAACAGGGTAGGAGAGTTTTTGAATCTTTGCGGCAGTCTGGTCCATGTTAGTTGGCCACTTATGCCCCTATCAGGGTCATTTTACTCAAAGGCGAAGAGCTTTTGGCTCTGAGGGGCTAAAGGCAAACTGAAGAAAGCATCTTTTAAATCTAAAACAGTGTACCATTGATGTTTAGGGTTTAGGTACTCAGGAGGGTATATGGGTTAGGCACAGTTGGATGTATGTCCACAACCCTCTTATTGATTTCTCTTAAGTCTTGTACAGGTCTGTATTCTCCACTATTAGGTTTTTGTACCGGCAACAATGGAGTATTCCAGGGTGAGTGACATGAGCGAAGGACCCCTTGGTCAAGGAGCCGGCGGATATGCGGGGCAATTCCTTTCTTGGCCTCTAGGGGCATCGGGTATTGGTGTACCCGCACGGGGTCTGCCCCAGGTTTAAGTTCAACAAATAAAGCAGGACGGTGTTTTGCTAGTCCTGAGCCCCCCGTTTCCGCCCAAGCTTCTGGATATTGCTGGAGCCAGGTTGCTATGTCCTGGTCAGGGGCCGTTTGCTCCTGGTGGAGCCGGTACTCATCTTTTAGGGTTATAGTCAGGACGGACACGGGTTGATTGTGGGAGTTGGTCACGACGGGCCCCTCAGGGAGGTAATGGATCTGTGCTCCCATTTTAGTTAGCAGGTCTCTCCCTAATAGGGGACAGGGGCTCTCAGGGATGACCAGGAAAGAATGGGTTACATTCTTGGCTCCGAGGTTTACTGTTCTTTGTGTTGTCCATGGGTATTTCTTAACTCCTGTGGCTCCTTGTACCCACGAGGACTTGGAGGATAATTTTCTATTAGTTTTAACTAAGACTGAGTGCTGTGCTCCTGTATCGACCAAGAACTGGACCGGGGACCCCTCCACTTGCAAAGTTACCCTAGGTTCGGGGAGGGGATCCGAACCCCGTCTTCCCTAGTCTTCATCTTGAGTGACTAGTACGGGTGTAGACCTAGGGGGTCCCTGTCCTCGTTGTTTCTTTTTGGGGCAGTCTCTTACCCAGTGGCCAGCCTCCTTGCAGTAGGCACATTGGTCTTTTCTCAGATTATCATGCCTTGGGGGCCGCCTGGGTTGGGTGTACTCTGGCTGTAGATGCTCTTTCTGTACCACTGCTGCCAGGACCTTGGTCATTTTTTCAGTGGCCTTAAATTGCCTTTCCTCTGGACTATCTCTGTTATTGTAAACCCGCTGGGCTATCTGAAGGAGGTCCTGAATCCGCTTTCCTTCCAAGTCTTCTAATTTCTGGAGTTTTCTTTTAATATCTGGGGCTGCCTGATTTATGAATGACATTACTACAGCTGCCTGACTTCCTGGAGCCTCTGGATCTATGGGGATGTACTGTCTAAAAGCTTCCATTAATCTCTCTAAGTAGGTAGCTGGGCTCTCTGTCTTTCCCTGTAGAATAGAATATACTTTGGCCAAATTAGTGGGCTTGCGAGCAGCTGCCCGGAGACCTGCCATTAGAGTCTGGCGATAAAGGTGTAGCCGTCCCCTACCTTCTGCCGTGTTGTAGTCCCACGCCGGCCTGGTCAGAGGAAAAGTCGCGTTTATGAGGTCAGGGTTGGCAGTCGGTTGACCGTCGTCCCCCGGGACCAGCTTTCTGGCTTCTACCTGTATTCTCTCTCGCTCTTCCATGGTAAACAAGATTCGGAGGAGCTGCTGACAATCATCCCAAGTGGGCTGGTGGGTGAACATGACACTATCCAGTAAAGCCAGTAAATCTTTGGGGTTGTCTGAAAACCGAGCACTCTGAGTCTTCCAGTTATACAGATCACTGGTGGAGAATGGCCAGTACTGGAGCCTGGGGATTCCTGTGTCATCTGGGGGGTCCTGTTTCCTGAAGGGGTAAAGCCACCGTGGAGTCAGGTGGCTGGGGGGGGGGCTAGTCCGCAAAGTGCGCCCTCGCGTCCGCCCCGCCGGCCCTTCAAAGTTACTTTCCCTATCAGCGGGCCCGTGAGTGCCGGCCACCTCCCCTCCGCCTGCTCCCTCCCGCGACTCAGCCGGGGGGGGCGGGTCCGGGTGCGGCGGCCACCTCCCGTCCGCCTGCTCTCTCCCTCTATCTGTCATCCCGTGTCCTCTCTCCTTTACACTCAGTCTCTTTCTCTTTCTGTCTCTCTCTCTGACTCTCCACGTCTGCCGTTTCCTCCCCTTTCTCTTTCCGATTTCCCTTCTCACTTTCTCCCTTTCTCCCTCTCCCATCTCTTATGGTCTCTCTCTCACTCATTTTCACTTTCTGTGTCTCTTCCTGTAAAGGAATGTGGGTTAGAATCCCTGTAAAGGAAATCTGATCTGACTTATTAATGATATCTAGTCGCAGGCGTGCTTCGGCAGCCCGGGAACCGGGGCAGTTCAGATCGCGAACGTGCGCTGGAAGCCGGGAGCCCGGGGACCGGGGCCGGAAGCGTGCGCCGGAAGCCAGGAGCCCGGAACCGGGGCCGGAAGCGCGCGCCGGAAGCCAGGAGCCCAGGGACCGGGGCCGGAAGCACGCGCGCCCGGGAACCGGGGCAGTTCAGATCACACGCGCGCGCCCGGGAACCGGGGCAATTCAGATCGCACGCGCGCGCCCGGGAACCAGGGCAATTCAGATCGCACGCGTGCGCCCGGGAACCGGGGCAATTCAGATCGCACGCGTGCGCCCGGGAACCAGGGCAATTCAGATCGCACGTGCGCGCCGGAAGCCCGGGTCAGAGTCAGCTGTTGCCCGGATCGCGAACGCGCTCCGGCAGCTCAGATCGCAATTTAAATCAGAAGAGAGCCAGGACACGTCTCCCACCAGTCTCCGCTGACTGTCCTATAGCGCGTCCGCCAGGACTGTGCCAGCTCCAGTTTCAGACCTCGCGAGTCACAGATTCAGATTTAGAACAGACACACAGACACAGACAGACAAACGGAGATGAGCCAGCTCACCTATCAGTAGATCGATCCTAGCAGATCCGTTGACCAGGGGTCTGGTGGGCTTGGGGAATCCCGGACGGGCCCCCAGATGTTATGCCCAGACCGTTTGTTCCCCAAAGAAGACCACCAGAGTCCAGTGTCAAAGCCAAGCGGCAAGGATCTTTACTACAAGTTCGAACTTGGACCCTCCATTCCACAGTATATAAGAGGGCCCCGAACAATGCGAGCGTTTGCTTTTTATAGCCCGAAAGTTGCAGGGGAACAAAGAAATTCTTTTGGCTCCCGCGCTTTCAGTAACCTTGAACGGCTGTCCCCTTATCGGAGACTTTCCAGGTGGTGTTTGTACTGGGCTCAGGGAGTTTGAGAGATATATGGTGGTATGTGGTGGGATGGGAGGATGGGATGTGTTTGTACTAGGCTCAGGGAGTTTTGAGCCCGGGGCTGAGGAATGTGCCCAGCTCCTTTCAACTTCATATATTAAGATTTGTTATTTATAAATGTTGATCAGTTTATCTTGACTGTAATCATGTTTGACACCTTGAGCTTTTTTGGTTTTATTTTTATGTGGGCAAATTTCTGTCTTTTTGTGCTTTTTTTTTCCCTTTAGACTGATGCTTATTAGAACTGTCTTCCCTATGTGTAAAGTATGTTATCCATCATTTTCAGTGTCTGTATAATATTACATCCATAACTAACCCTTATCAACTTTTAAAAATATTTTGAATTACTTGTAAGAAATTGAAATAATAACATTTTTAATAAGTACCACAGCAACTGAATTATAACTCCTCAGTAAATATCAAATGTCCATAGTGCTGTGTGTAAAACTTACGTTTATTTATACTACTAATTTTCCTTGCTTAATGTGTTCAGTACTCTTACAAGGCATTGCTTTCAGGGAGCTGGGTATGGAGTTAGAAGAGAACGACACAGTCATTGATCTACATTTTTTTCACAATGGTTTTGGAAAAATATAGCAGAAAGAAGGTTCTGCATGCTGGTGTGTGAATTCTCCAGGTCAATGTGTTCCCTTTCGTGTGTGTCTTATAGTGTTTATTATTTAATTAGTTACATCTGCCTTTGAGTAGTCCTGTTCACAGCAGAGAGGAGGTAGCTTGGATAACTTGAAAAGCATATATGGTACTAAAACATCATAGATCCACATTTCTCCTCTTCTTCTTCCCCCTACTGAACTGCCAACAATTGAGGACCACTCTGTTTAGTCAGATTTCTTTGTGTGTGTGTGTCTGTGACAGAGTCTTGCTCTATCGCCCAGGCTGGAGTGCAGTGGCACACAACCTTGGCTCACTGCAACCTTCACCTCCCGGGTTCACGCCATTCTCCTGCCTTAGCCTCCCGAGTAGCTGGGACTACAGGTGCCCACCACCATGCCCGGGTAATTTTTTGTATTTTTAGTAGAGACAGGGTTTCACCGCGTTAGCCAGGCTGGTCTCGATCTCCTAACCTCGTGATCCGCCCATCTCGGCCTCCCAAAGTGCTAGGATTACAGGCGTGAGCCACTGTGCTGGCTTTAGATTTTTTATATCTGACCTTTGGGAGCGGGGACTCTTACCTAGGACTCCATGGATGGACTTCACAGCTTCACTGAATCTATGAGCTGAGGCCATGTATTGTGTGTATATGTATTGTTTCTGGGGAAGAGTGTTCACAACAACTTTCATCAGGTTCTCCGAAGGGTGCAAGACTAGGTGCCCAAGAATCCAGAAATAGAAAATGTCCTTGAATGGCAGAGGCAAAGTGTGGCCTAGGATAAACTCATGGAACAAATTATAGGTCAGAACCTAGAAACCTAGAGATGCATATAAAATTAGGTATTTGGCTGATCTTGATTGTTTTATTTACTCAGGATAACCAAATAATACAATTTTTGTTGGCACCTGCACATACTAAGTATGTAACTAGCATAAAGTCAGGGCATGCAGTTGCTGGAGTTGGAGAGGTTTGGGAGAGTAAGAATTGGGAGTCTAGTTTTGGAAGTGATAGTTTTGAAATGCTTGTGTGATCCAAGTGGTGATGCTGAGGAGTAGTAAGTGGAACATAGATCGGGAGCTCAGATACCAGGTTCTAAGAATAGGAAAGGACTCTCTTCCATGATCATTTTGAAGTTCTGATTGATTTTATTCAGATTTCACCTCTGCGTTCAGATTGTAATTCTTAGACTCTTCTACACATACAACTATGTGTTTCTCAACATTGACCCTTCGTAAAGACTGATAACTGATGTTGTTAAATTTTCATTTGTAAATGAATGAATACTTTCACCCCATTAGGTATTTCTTGAGTACAGAGACTAGCATTTTCACTGGAATCCCAAATTAGGGCTATAAATGTATTTGTATTTACATAAGCATGTTTATGTAAGCAAATGTTCACATAAATATTTTGTGTCATTTCCATTTGATTTATAGCCTTAGTAATTCTTAGAAAGTCCTAGGTTTCAGCCTGGGCATTGTGGCAAAACCCTGCCTCTACCAAAAAAATACAAAAATTAACTGAGTGTGGTGGCAGACTCCTGTAGTTCCAGCTCCTCGGAAGGCTGAGGTGAGAGGATTGCCTGAACCTGGGAAGTCAAGACTGCAGTGAGCTGTGATCTCATCACCACGCTCCAGCCTGGGCGACAGTAAGATTCTGTCTCAAAAAAACAAAAAAAAATTAAAGTGAAATTTAAAAAAAAAAGAAAGTTGTAGGTTATCCTTTGATTTTACCTTTATGTATTCCCCTTTTCCCATTTGTCTTTTTTTCTTTTTCTTTTTTTTTTTTTTTTTTTTGAGACAGAGTCTTGCTCTGTTACCCAGGCTAGAGTGCTATGGCGTAATCTTGACTCACTGCAACCTCTGCCTCCTGGGTACGAGCAGTTCTCCTGTCTCAGCCTCTCGAGTAGCTGAGACTATAGGCACATGCCACCACGTCCGGCTATTTTTTGTATTTTTAGTAGAGATGGGGTTTCACCATATTGGTCAGGCTGGTCTTGAACTCCTGACCTCAGGTGATCCACCCGCCTCAGCCTCCCAAAGTACTAGGATTACAGGCGTGAGCCACCGCACCCAGCCCTTTTTTCCTTTTTTTTTTTTTTTTTTTGAGACGGAGTCTCACTCTGTCACCCAGGCTGGAGTGCAGTGGCGCGATCTCGGCTCACTGCAAGCTCCGCCTCCCGGGTTCACGCCATTCTCCCGCCTCAGCCTCCGAGTAGCTGGGACTACAGGCGCCCGCCACCGCGCCCGGCTAGTTTTTTGTATTTTTCGTAGAGACGGGGTTTCACCGTGTTAGCCAGGATGGTCTCGATCGCCTGACCTCGTGATCCGCCCGTCTCGGCCTCCCAAAGTGCTGGGATTACAGGCTTGAGCCACCGCGCCCGACCTTTTTTCCTTTTAATAAGAAACAAGTCACTATTAATATAGGAAGGGAGACACAGACTTAAGACCACAAAAAGGGCTGGGCGCCACTCATGCCTGTAATCCTACCATTTGGGAGGCCGAGGTGTGCAGATCATGAGGTCAGGAGATTGAGACCATCCTGGCTAACATGGTGAAACCCCATCTCTACTAAAAATACAAAAAATTAGCCGGGCTTGGTGGCGAGCACCTGTAGTCCCAGCTACTCAGGAGGCTGAGGCAGGAGAATGGCATGAACCTGGGAGGCAGAGCTTACGGTGAGCCGAGATTGCACCACTGCCCTCCAGCCTAGGCGACCGAGCGAGACTCCGTCTCAAAAAAAAAAGAAAAGAAAAAAAACACAAGAAGTCCTTTGTCACACATCATCATTATTATTGTTATTATTACTGTGTATTGGCCTTACTTGTGTCTTTTTGTTTCCTCTTGCTAGGCTGTTGCAAATGAGTCTGGACTAAATTTTATATCTGTCAAGGGCCCTGAATTACTAAACATGGTAAGTTATTGAGCATGAGTCATTATTTTAGATTAGAAAAAGTAATGGTCATGCAAGCTACGGGGTAAAATGTTCTCAGATCTTTCAGCAGTTGTGGTATTTTGGTATTTAAAATCAGTGCCATAGGAGTGAGGAGGTTGAGCTTTGCTCTCCTCTGCTACTTTGGGTGTATAAATGCTTTCTCAATTAAGTCTGTTAACCTCTGAGCCTGAATTTTCCCACAGCTAGAAGCAGTAGAGCAAAGATTTCAGTCTGAGTTGTCTGACTCCTGATCTACTTTTTGTCCTGTTGTCATGTGGCTTAGATGAGTTCCGTATTAATAAATAAAAATACTTCTGGAGATAGAAGTCACTCAAGTGCTGTATCTTCCTTCTGCATTTAAGCAATTTATTATCTAAATTTAAGACACTTTGAATTTCTTATTTTTTGTCCTTCTCTATGAAAAGTAAAAATGCCATTCTATGATATATTCCAACAAAGAAGAAATGAGGGTAACATTTGTTTTAAAAGGTTTTTAAAATTTATCTCTACCCCAACTTTTAAATCTTTCGTATTGTGTATTACTTTCTCCCTAAAATAAGGGAGTTATACTTAAGTATTTCCTATGGACTTTTTACATACCTCGTAACTTTTCTTGTACTTCGTTTTGATTTTCCAGCAGAGGTGGTATTAGATGTGAACCTTGAAGCAGAGGGCGTTGGTGGGAACTGGGATTGGAAAAGAAGGTTAGGCCGGGCGCGGTGGCTCAAGCCTGTAATCCCAGCACTTTGGGAGGCCGAGACGGGCGGATCACAAGGTCAGGAGATCGAGACCATCCTGGCTAACACGGCGAAACCCCGTCTCTACTAAAAACACAAAAAAAAATTAGCCGGGCGAGGTGGCGGCGCCTGTAGTCCCAGCTACTCGGGAGGCTGAGGCAGGAGAATGGCGTGAACCCGGGAGGCGGAGCTTGCAGTGAGCTGAGATCCGGCCACTGCACTCCAGCCTGGGCGACAGAGCGAGACTCCGTCTCAAAAAAAAAAAAAAAAAAAAGAAGGTTATAGCCAGACACTGAAGGGCCTTTATACCAAGCTAGAATTTGGATGTTAACTTCAGAATATCAGAGAGCTAATAGAGGCTTTAAATAAAGCAAGAGTGTAATGTATTTTTAAAGATTGTAATTAGTAAAAATTTTATTATAAAAGTTTCCACATATAAGGAATTCCAAAGAGTAATATAATGTACCCCTATGTATCTATCACCCAGCAAAAAAAAAAAAAAAAAAAAAAAAAAGTGCACTTAAAGCTTTTGCAAACCCTTCCTCGTGATGTTCCCTGTTCTGTCTCCCATGGAACTTACCACAAGGCTGAATTTGGTGCTTATTAGTTCCATGCACTTCTTTCTATATTTACTATGTATGTATGTATCCCTAAACAATATATAGTATTATTTTGTATGTTTCAGAAGTATGAGGCCAGGCACAGTGGCTGACACCTGTGATCCCCAGCACTTTGGGAGACTGAGGCAAGAGGATCACTTGAGGCCAGGCATTTAAGACAGACCAACGTGGCCGGGCGCGGTGGCTCAAGCCTGTAATCCCAGCACTTTGGGAGGCCGAGGCGGGCGGATCACGAGGTCAGGAGATCGAGACCATCCTGGCTAACATGGTGAAACCCCGTCTCTACTAAAAATACAAAAAAACTAGCCGGGCGTGGTGGCGGGCGCCTGTAGTCCCAGCTACTCGGAGGCTGAGGCAGGAGAATGGCCTGAACCTGGGAGGCGGAGCTTGCAGTGAGCCGAGATCGCGCCACTGCACTCCAGCCTGGGTGACACAGCACGAGACTCCATCTCAAAAAAAAAAAAAAAAAAAAAAGACAGACCAACGTACCAAAACCTTGTCTCTACCAAAAAAATTTTTTAATGTAATTTTGTTTTTAAGTATGAGGTTTATGAGATAATTGGAAATGTTAGTGCTTACTGAATATTTGATATTAAGGAAATACTAATTTTTAAGTGTAATAATGACATGTTAAAATCATTATATTTTGGAGATACTGAAATATTTATAAATAAAATAGGACATCTAGGATTTTCTTCAATAAAACAAGGAAAGTGGACAGGAGTATAGATGAAGCAAGATTGGTCATACATTGAGTTGATAATAATTGAAGGTCAGTGATGGATACATTTGAAGTTTATAACTGTTATATCTACTTTAGTTATACTTTTGGACTCTCCTTATGTACTCTCCATGGTATAAAGCAAAACAAACAAAAAAGCCCTTTAAATAGTGTGTATTCTTTTGCAACTTGGTTTGGTTGGGTTTTTTGGTTTTTGTTTTGTTTTGTTTTGTTTTTTGAGAGAGAGACAGGATCTCTGAAAGCAGAGGTTTTGCTATGTTGCCTGGGCTGGTCTCAAACTCCTGGCCTCAGGTGATCCTCCTATCTCAGCCTCCCAAAATGCTAGGATTACAGGCGTGAGTGACTACACCTATTCTTGGTTGTTATTTTTGTTCAATATTTACTTATAATACTTATCTCTGTTGATGTATTTTTAGTTGATTAACTTTTTGTGTGGCATTTTATTGAATGAATATAACCATACTTTAAAAATCAGGGTTTTTTTCCTGATGAATTTTTAGGTTGAATATTATATATGTATATCTTTGCATATATTTGTGAGATATTTTTCTGCCTAGGGTATATACCCAGAAGGAGAATTGCTGAATCTTAGAGTATGTGCACTTTCAAAAATATTAGGTATTGGCTGGGCATAGTGCCTCACATCTGTAATCCCAGCACTTTGAGAGGTCAAGGCAGGAGGATTGCTTGAGGCCAGTTTGAGACCAGCATGGGCAACATAGTGAGACCCTGTCTCTACAAAAAAAACCATAAAATTAGCCAGATGCACGCCTGTAGTCCCATCTCCTTGGGAGGCTGAGGTAGGAGGATTGCTTGAGCCTAAAAGGTCGAGGCTGCAGTGAGCTATGATCGCGCCACTGCTCTCCAGCCTAGACAACACAGCAACATCCTGTCTCTCAAAAAAAAAAAAAAAAAATTGGATATTGCTAACTGTTTTAATAAAGTAATTGTATCAGATTGTCCCACATTCTCAACAGCAGTGTTGGTATCAGATATTTTCATTTTTGCCAGTCTGGTGAACATGACATTTTGCCTCATTGTGGTCTGATTTGTTTTTTATGGGTGGGTAGGGGGAAGAGGTCTATGGAAGAGTGCAGAATGTCTCTGAAAGATTAGATGATCTGGGCTGGGCACAGTGGCTCACGCCTATAATCCCTGCACTTGGGGAGGCCAAGGTGGGTGGATCACTTGAGGTCAGGAATCCAAGACCAATGTGGCTAATGTGGTGAAACCCCATTGTAAAAATAAAAAAAAATTAGCCAAGCATAGTGGTGGGTGTCTGTAATCTCATCTACTCAGGAGACTTAGGCAGAAGAATCGTTTGAACTCGGGAGGTGGAGGTTACGGTGAGTAGAGATCACACCACTGCACTCCAGCCTGGGCAACAGAGTGAGACTATCTCAAAAAGAAAGATTAGATGATCTAGTGAGGAAGAGGGGCATCTTGGGATTGGAAAATGAGTTCACTCTAGGACATTTTAGATTAAACAGCCATCTGGAGATGTCTAGCAGGCGGTAGGAAATGTGAATCTGAAGCTCTGAAGAGATTTGAAAGTCACTATCATCCAAGTGGTACCTAAAACCATGGGAATGGGTTCAGTCTGGTAGGACAAGTTTATTAAGTAAAAGAACAATTACATTAAGGGTCTCTGACTGAACCCTGAAAGATTCAAACAATTAAGGGATAAAGAAGCAAGATCTGGCAAAGGAGACTGAAAGTACTTGGTCATAAGATGCAGGACACCCCAGACCAGCTAAGCCCGAAAACCAAGGGAAGATGAGTTTTTCAGCCTTGTCAGTGTGACCAAACAGTATAAAAGATATTGAGAGTGGGACTTGGGATTTAGTTATTAGAAGGTCATTGGTGGCTTTAGGGAAAATATGTTTAATAATGATGTTTGCAAAAGCCAGACTAAAATGGTTGAAAATTTGATGGCCAATAAAGATTTTGAGATAATAAATGTAGGATCTTTACTTGAAATGTGGCATGTTTCAAATAAAGGATAAGATGGGCTTTTCTTTCATTTACTTATTTTTAATCACTGTTGCCTTGTTAAGATTAAATAGGTTTTAATATGTCCTTGTTGAAACTTTAGGTTTACTTTTCCCTAAATTAAATTTCCTTTTACCTAGCTACCTTGGTTTGCCATTTCCAAAGTCACTTTGCCAACGGTATTGATTGTTCTCTTCTCTTCCTGTCTGAAACTTTATGTCTCCCAGCCCCCTGAGATGCCTTCTTTTACAACAGTACTGAATATTTTGCTTCAGCATTACAAGTGTAGTTTTTGCTGAATTAGATTTTCCAGGAAAGTCTACTATATTTGTACACTATTGTATTTGCACACTGTGTGTTATATTTGTACACTGTGCACTATATTTGTATACTGTGCAGGATATTAGAACAGAAAAATTTGAATGGGACTCCTGCTTTCCAAGGGCTATGTAATATAATATAGTGAGGGTAGAAGAGCTCAAATGTTATAATAAGGATAAAATCTGAATATCTGAATAGGACTCCTGCTTTCTAAGGGCTTTGTAATATAATATAGTGAAGGCAGAAGAGCTCAAATGTTGTAATAATACAAAGTACTCGAAGAGCAAAGAAATACTTTGGGTTTGGTTTGGGTCAAATGATAGTAAAACAGTTTTATATATCAAATTCCAGAAAGTATCAGGATGAGCCATATACATTTGCTGATATTTAACCATTTTTGACCTGTAATAGCCAACTGCATATAGTTCAACTTAATCAAATTTGCTATTATGGGAAGAATGATTAATGAGGATCTTTTAGAATGTAAGAAGAAATGTTCGGAGGTAGGTTAGAAAGCAGTTCAAGTAAGGGAAGCAGAATGAGCAAAAGTTTAACGAAAAATACCAAAAGGATGTGAGGGAAAGAAATTTCTAGTCAAAGGAAAAAATAGCACTTGAATCGCTGTCATCTGCGGTGTATTCTTTGCCTTGATTATTTATTCTGGCCATAAAGTCATTATAGCAGAGGTGATATGAAATAGTTGGCACTGTAGGCCGGGGGCAGTGGCTCATGCCTGTAATCCCAGCATTTTAGGAGGCTGAGGCGGATGGATCATTTGAGGTTGGGAGTTTGAGACTAGCCTGGCCAACATGGTGAAACCTCGTCTCTACTAAAAAGACAAAAATTAGCCAGGTGGTAGTGGCAGCATGCCTGTAATCCCAGCTCCTCGGGAGGCTGAGGCAGGATAATTGCTTGAACCTGCAGGGCAGAGGTTGCAGCGACCGAGATCGCTCCACTGCACTCCGGTCTGGGTGACAGAGAGACCCTGTCTTAAAAATAATAATAATGATTGGCACTGTAAAGATGTTTTTTGGATTCCATCTTATTTAGCAGTTTCATTAAGAAAAAACTCTTTCTTAGTCATCTGGTTTGACATTTTACGAGAAAAATTTCTTATGCCTAAGCTAAAAGCGAAATCATCCTTACATGTGGCTTTTCATATTACTTAGTCCTAATGTTATAGTTGCTTGTGAATTGCTATATTTCTTGACTTATCTTAATGTTTTATATTTTGATTTAGATTTCAACATAGAGTAAGCCATTATGAAACCTGTTAAATGCCTAGTTGGCTCACTTTGCCTCCTCTGATGCTGTATGACAAAATAGTTATTCCTTTATTTAGTAAGATGACTTTTGTAGAAATAACAATAAAATAGTAATTTGACTTATGTGCACATAAAATACTGTTGAATTAATGGAAATTACTGCTGGATATTTTATATGCACGAGGCTTACAAGATTAGTTCTAAAATACAATTGAATTTTGGTGATTTTTTTGAGCTAGAGAAGACCTTACGTTTCACTTAAGTCTTCATTTTATAAATAAGGAAATTTATAGAAGGCTTAAATAGTTGCTACTTTTATTAAGTTGAACTATATACAGTTGACTATTACAGGTCAAAAATGGTTAAATATCAGCAATTGTATATGGTTCATCCTGATACTTTCTGGACTTTGGCACATAAACTAGTTTTATGTCACATAAAACTTTTACTGTCATTTGACCCAAACCACAAAGTTGAACCGTTGGTATTTTATTTCCTTTCTGTGTATGTTTAGTATGTTGGTGAGAGTGAACGTGCTGTGCGACAAGTTTTTCAACGAGCCAAGAACTCAGCACCCTGTGTGATATTCTTTGATGAAGTGGATGCTTTATGTCCTCGAAGATCAGACCGAGAGGTAATTATCATGGACTAGTGGTTTACAGATTCTTTTAGCACAATAAACCTTTTCTATGTTCTAAGCCAGGTATTTCTTATGAAGTCATACCTTAGGAGCATTGAGACTCTTAGTGAAGACACCTAGTAATTTGAAATCAAATCTTAGAGATAGCAGTTGTATTCTGTATCTGCCTCTGCATCCATTTTTTTTCCTGTTTATTATTTTGGTTGCACAATCTGTAGGTCATCCTAATTCACACAAATGAGTAGGTGAGTATGGAAATGATATTAGTTTTAAATAGCTTGCCTTATAATCTTGTTATCCTACAACATTCTTGAGCTAAAAGAGTTCTTGAGACAGGAAAAAAAACAATTTAAGATATCATGCACTCAAAATAGGGTCAGGTTATTAACTTTAAGACCCCAAACCTTTTCTCTTAAGTAAGACATTAAAATGAAGAAGATAAAAAAAGACCCAACACCCATTTATATCTGGAGAAGATATAAAATTGATCTGCATTGAATACCACTTGCATCAGCCACACTGAGTCACAGTCCTTAGAGATTTCAGTACAGAGTACCAGAAACAGTTGTTATTAGGAGTGCTATTATATAACAATTTGAAGCTTAGTGAAGCATAACATAAACCATAAATATATAACCTTTTTGAAGCAGACAGCAGCTACTTTATTTATTTATTTATTTATTTATTTATTTACTTACTTACTTACTTATTTATTTATTTTTGAGACAGAGTTTCGCTCTTGTCTCCCAGGTGGGAGTGCAATGGTGCGAACTCGGTTCACTGCAACTTCCGCCTCCTGGGTTCAAGCGATTCTCCTCCCTCAGCCTCCTGAGTAGCTGGAATTACAGGCACCCGCCACCATGCCTGGCTCATTTTTGTATTTTTAGTAGAGACAGGGTTTCCCCATGTTGGTCAGGCTGGCCTTGAACTCCTGACCTCAGGTGATCCATCTGCCTCGGCCTCCCAAAGTACTGGGATTACAGGGTTGAGCCACCACGCCCGGCCACAGGTACATTTCTTGTAAGATGACTGAGGAAATGGTTACATTTCTTTTGTTGTTGTTGTTTTGTTGTTGAAACGGAGACTCACTCTGTCACCCAGGCTGGAGTGCAATGGTGCGATCTCGGCTCACTGCAACCTCTGGCACCCAGGTTCAAGCGATTCTCCTGCCTCAGCCTCCAGAGTAGCTGGGATTACAAGCGCCCGCCACTACTTGGCTAATTTTTGTAGTTTTTAGTAGAGACGGGGTTTTACATCATTTCTGAAACCTAGGAAATCTTTTGTGATTTATTTTCAATAAGTGTGTGTGTGTGTGTCTTGGGTCATAAAACATTACATGCCTCATTTTGCTAAAAATCTCCAAAAACATTCAAAAGTCACAAAAAAAAGCTGACTGATACAAATAAATAAATAAATGTGACACCCATTTTAGCGGTTTTGTTTCTTCATCCAGTAGTCATTGATACCATCATAGAAAATTCTTATTACAGGCTTATCTTTGATAGTGATGTCAGTGACTGAGGCAGAGATCCTTCCCAGGTTCCCCAGTCATATTCCAAAGTCTACTGTGGGCTATGGAGCAAAACACAGTACTTTGATACCTCCAGCTGATTAGGGCATGGCATGCTCTGGATTTTATTCTTTTCCTTTTTATTCCCATCTCTTCTGCCATGAATAAACCCTTCATTTGTCCACAGCCCCTTCAATTGGTTTGCAGCTCTCTACTGTCAGCTGGTAAATCTAAATTTGGAGAGGTTCATTGTCAACTGTTGCCCTCAAAGAAGTCTGTAGCCGTATGAAGTACATGTCTGACTTCTGGTTTATCTCTCTCTTTTTTTTTAAAGAATAAAGAATGACTGCTCCATAGGCAGAGCGGCCTTATTTGTTTCTTGGATGTCTACTGCCATACATTTCTTTTTTTTCCTTTCCTTTCCCTTTCCCTTTCCTTTCCTTTTTTTTTTTTTCTTGAGAAAGAGTCTTGCTCTATCACCCAGGCTGGAGGCTAGAGTGCAATGGCACTATCTCAGCTCACTGCAACCTCTGCCTCCCAGGTTCAAGCGATTTTCCTGACTCAACCTCCCTAGTAACTGGGATTACAGGCGCCTGCTACCATGCCCGACCAATATTTGTGTTTTCAGTAGAGGTGGGGTTTCACCATGATGGCTGGGCTGGTCTCAAACACCTGGTCTCAAGTAGTCCACCAGCCTCGGCCTCCCAACGTATTGGGATTAGAGGCATGAGCCACCACACCCAGCCTACTGCCATACATTTCTATACTCTGATATATATGGGTTTCTTTTCTTGTGGTTTTTTTGTTTGTTTGTTTGTTTGTTTTTGAGACAGAGTCTTGCTCTGTCACCCAAGCTGGAGTGCAGTGGCATAATCTCAGCTCACTGCAGCCTCTGCCTCCCAGGGTCAAGTGATTCTCCTGTCTCTGTCTCCCAGGTAACTGGCACTACAGATGTGTGCTACCACACCTGGCTAATGTTGCATTTTTAGTAGAAACGGGTTTTACCATGTTGGCCAGGCTGGTCTCGAACTCCTGACCTCAGGTGATCCACTCGCCTCGGCCTCCCAAAGTGCTGGAATTACAGGTGTGAGCCACTATGCCCAGCTATAGTTTGCTTTTCTACATTTTCACCTAAAGCAGATTCTGAAAACATTTTATTTTTATTTTTTGTTTGTTTCTTTTTATTTGATAGTCTTTTTTTTTTTTTAAACAGAGTCTCACTCTCACACAGGCTGGAGTGCGGTGGCACGATCTCAGCTTTCCGCAGCCTTTGCCTCCTGGGTTCAAGTGATTCTCATGCCTAAGCCTGCTGAGTAGCTGGGACTATAGGTACATGCCACCATGCCCAGCTGATTTTTCATATTTTTTTTTTTTCTTTAGTAGAGACAGGGTTTCACCATGTTGGCCAGGCTAGTCTCGAACTTCCAACCTCAGGTGATCCACCTGCCTCAGCCTTCCAAAGTGCTAGGATTACAGACATGAGCCACCATGTCCAGCCTCTAAAAATCTTTTAAATTTGAATGTATTCTTTTTGAATTACACTAGTTATACATGAATACATGCTTCTGAAAAATTCAAATAAAGCACAAGTATAAAGAGAGTAAATTTCTTTCCATTCTCCTCCGTATTACTCTTCTTAGAGGTTATTATGACACTACTAATAGTTTATCATTTAGTATGCATCATTCTAGAACTTTTTCCAGAAGCAAAAAAATGTATATTTTACACTTCTGTTTTGTTATTGTTGCTGTTGAGACAGGGTCTTACCCTGTCACCCAGGCTGGAGTGCAGTGGTGTGATTGTAGCTCACTGCCTGCCACCTTGAGCTCCTGGGCTCAAGCAGTGATCCCACCTTAGCTGCCTGAGTAGCTAGTAGTACAGTTGTGCACTGCCACACCCAGCTAAGTTTTTGTTTTTAGAGGTGGGATCTTGCTATGTTGCCCAGGCTGGTCTTGAACTTCTGGCCTCAAGTGATCCTCCTGCCTCTGCCTCCCAAAATGTTGAGATTACATCATGCCTGGACCTAGGCTTCTATTTTTTATATTAATGTGGTCATTCTGTCTTGATGACTTTCTCATGTACGTAATGACTTAAAAATATATATAGTATTATCCTCAGTCTGGATACAGCAGAATTTACTTAATAATTCTCCTGTTTTGGGCATTTAGATTGTTTCCAGTTGTAAACAGAACTCTACTTGTATCACGCATTTTTGTGCACCTGTGGTGGGACTATGTGAGACAGAATTTTGGAAGTGAAAATCAGGGTGGAAGATTGCTATATATTAGATTTTGAAAGATAATGCTGTATCATCCTTCACAAAAACTATCAGTTACATGTGCCCACCAGCAGTGTGTGAAAATATCCATTTCTTATCAACAATGGATTATACCCATCTTTTTATTTTTTGGCAGTTTTATTGGCAAATCATATTACATTTTAGTATACATGTCCCTGATTACCATGAGGTAGACTGTCTCCAGTGATTTGAAATTATTTGATCATATGTTTCAGCCCTTTTGCTATTGCTGTCTTTTTCTTTTTTTGTGTTAATTGGTACTCTATGATGGAAAGTAGTCTTTTATTTAATTATGTGTTGATACTATTTTTCCCAGTCTTACGACTTATATTTAATTTTATTATATAGAATATTATAGGTTTGGTTTGTTTGTTTGTTTTCTGTTTTGAGAGAGTCTCACTCTGTCGCCCAGGCTGGAGTGCAGTGGCGTGATCTCAGCTCACTGCAGCCTCCACCTCCCAGGTTCAAGCAATTCTTCTGCCTCAGCCTCCCATGCAGCTGAGATTACAGGTTCCTGCCACCATACCCAGCTAATTTTTTGTATTTTTAGTAGAAACGGGGTTTCACCATGTTGGCCAGACTGGTCTTGCACTTCTGACCTCAGGTGATCCACACGTCTCACCTCCCAAAGTGCTGGGATTACAGGTGTGAGTCACCATGCCCGGCCAGAATATTATGGCTTTAATACAGAAAAATCTATCAGTCATTCTTGTATTGACTCTCGTCTTGCTTATGTAGAACAATATTTTTTACCCTTTACTTCCTTATATTTTTGAGTATGGATTATGATTCTGTTAGTGTTATGTTCCCCAGGAGTGACAATAAGGAACACCAAATTTTTTTTTCTAGAGAAATCAGTGGGGTAAGCTGGGCGTGGTAGCTTATACCTGTAATCCCAGCAGTTTGCTTGGCCAAGGCAGGCAGATTGCTTGAGTCCAGGAGTTCAAGACCAGCATGGGCAACATGGTGAAATCCTGACTCTATACAAAAAAGAAAAATTAGCCAGGTGTGGTGGTGCATACCTGTAGTCCCAGCCACTCGGGAGGCTGAGGTAGGAGGATTGCTTGAGCCCGGAAGGTAGAGGTTGCAGTGAGCTGAGATCTCACCACTGCACTTCCAGCCTGGGCGACAGAGCAAGACCCCTGTCTCAAAAAAAAAAAAAAAAGGAAAGAAATGAGGTAAGCCCATTACCACCTCTGTATGTAAAATTTATGGTGAAGAAAAACAATTAATGACCAAAAACATAGCACCACTTTTCTCATTTCCTTCATTTAAAACTTTTTTGTTGTTTCTGTATCTAAGTGATTTATCCCTCTCCCTGAATTTATACCAACTCCCTGGATGTTTCCTTTCACCTAGATATTGCTGAAGTAACTTTACTTTGTATTATTTGCTTCAAGGAAAAGAGAAAATACCTCATCAGTGTCCCAGATACTCCCGTATGTGTTGCACTAAAAAGATCTGGAACACCTGGCTTGTCTGATGGTGGTGGGTTATCAGAATTTATTAACATTAGTGTCATCCGGGTGCAGTGGCACAAGCCTGTAATCCCAGCACTTTGGGAGGCCGAGGTGGAAGGATCGGTTGAGCTCAGGAGTTCAAGACTAGCCTGGGCAATATAGCAAGAGGATCTCTAGAAAAAAATACAAAAATTAGCTAGGCGTGGTGGCACACACCAGTAGTACCAGCTACTTGGGAGGCTGAGGTGGCAGGATTGCTTGAGCCCAGGAGGGGAAGGCTGCAGTGAGCTGAGATCACACCACTACACTCTAGCCTGGGCTACAGAGTAAAACCCTGCCTCAAAAAAAAAATTAGTCTCACCAAAGGTGGTATACAACCTCCCACTATTAAATTTGACTGACTTTAAAAATAAAATGAGATCTAGAATGCCTGATATACTGGGAAATTTGGGGTTCAAAAGCTTAGTCTAGGGCTGGGCGTGGTGGCTCACTCCTGTAATCCCAGCGCTTTGGGAGGCTGAGGTGGGCTGATCACCTGAGGTCAGGAGTTTCAAGACCAGCCTGACCAACATGGTGAAACCCCATCTCTACTGAAATTACAAAATTATCCTGGCATTGTGGCACATGCCTGTAATCCCAGCTACTTGGAGGCTGAGGCAGGAGAATTGCTTGAACCAGGAGACGGAGGTTGCAGTGAGCGGAGATCACACCATTGCACTCCAGTCTGGGCAACAAGAGCGAAACTTCATCTCAAAAAAAAAAAAAAAAAAAGAAGCTTAGTCTGGGTGGGGTGCAGCTCTCACACCTATAATCCCGGCACTTTGGGAAGCTGAGGCAAGAGGATTGCTTGAGGCCAGGAGTTCAAGACTAGCCTGGACAGCATAGCAAGACCCATCTCTACCAAAGAAACAAAAGCTAGCTGTAGATTCGCCCCAAGGGAAGTGTATTGTGACGGTTAGATGTTTGAGTAACTCAGAAACATTAGACCTTGGGATCCATTCAGCCTGAGATTGAGTCTCATCTCTTCCTTTACCTAGTGATGAAAACTTGGACAAGTAACCCCTCTGAGCCTCACTTTCCTCATTTAGACTGTGGATAATAATAGGATTGCTGGGGAGGTCCACTGATGAGAACACATTTTGCACAGTGTGTGCATATAGTGGCTCCTTGGAAAATGATCACTGTGATCTCTTTTGCATGGGGAAATGTATTATTTTCATGGGGAAGAAAAAAATTTTTTTTTTCCTTTATATTAAGAGCTGATGGAACCAGATTTATGTCTTTTTAGACAGGGGCAAGTGTCCGAGTGGTGAATCAGCTACTTACAGAGATGGATGGTCTGGAAGCACGCCAGCAGGTTTTTATTATGGCAGCCACTAACAGGCCAGGTAAGAAATAAAAATATTGTAATGCAGATGAATCTAAAAACTTACAGCATTTCCATAGAAGAGATTCAGATAATTAAAAATAAAAGTAAAAACTTGTAGCATTTATAAACAATATAATTCACACGCATCCTAGGAAAGGAAGATTAAATTTGGACAATCCCTTTCTGGTTCTGTGAAAGGAAACTTCGTAGTTGAAATAAAGGTGCCGGGCGCGGTGGCTCAAGCCTGTAATCCCAGCACTTTGGGAGGCCGAGACGGGTGGATCACGAGGTCAGGAGATCGAGACCATCCTGGCTAACACGGTGAAACCCCGTCTCTACTAAAAAATACAAAAAACTAGCCGGGCGAAGTGGCGGTTGCCTGTAGTCCCAGCTACTCGGGAGGCTGAGGCAGGAGAATGGCGTGAACCCGAGAGGAGGAGCTTGCAGTGAGCTGAGATCCGGCCACTGCACTCCAGCCTGGGTGACAGAGCGAGACTCCGTCTCAAAAAAAAAAAAAAAAATAAAGAAATAAAGGCTTAGAAAGCTTTTGCATAAGCTATAGTAAAAAGCATAGTATTACTGCTTGGATCCCGTGAGATTGCTTTTCTGTGTTCGTGCTTAGAAAGCTCTTTTTGGCTGAGAACAGTTGCAGCATACACTCTTTTCTTTTTTTTTTTGGAGACGGAATCTCACTTTGTCACCCAGGCTGGCATGCGGTGGCATGACCTTGGCTCACTGCAACCTCTGCCTCCTGGGTTCAAGTGATTCTCCTGCCTCAGCCTCCTGAGTAGCTGGGATTACCGGTGCTGCCACCATGCCCAGCTATTTTTTGTATTTTTAGTAGAGATGGGGTTTCACCATGTTGGCCAGGCTGGTCTTGAACTCCTGAACCTCAGGTGATCCGCCCAACTCGGCCTCCCGAAGTGCTGGGATTACAGACGTGAGCCATTGCACCCGACCGGCATACACTTTTGACCACAAAAGTATTTTAAGAATTTGTGTTTTATGGTTTCTCGCTAGCTTATAGGAAATAAAAACCATACTCTTCACTCTACTAGAAGTTAAAGATAGATTTTTAAGGTTTTATGCTGGAGCCATGCCCTCATATCTGCCCTTAATGATTACTGAAAATTGTTTTCAAGGTTAAGCATTCTTTGAGAGATTCAGAAAAGGGCTCAAGACTATAGAAGTGCAGAAGGTGGCTCAGAGTTACAACTCTAATCACATGCTTGATCTTTCTGGTGATCAGTCCCCTGCCTGAAGCTATCTGTGGGGCCACTATGTGTCACCATATTAGCTCAACAAAGATATTCCTGGCATTCAGGAAATTGCAAGGATTTTTGAAGGTCTATGCCAGGAACGGTGGGCAAAGACCAATTATATTCTGTATTATACCATAGTAACCTTGGGACTATATTACTTCATCTTGCTGACCATCATTTTGGCACTTTTAAAATGAGGATGATAATACTTAATTGGCAGGATTGCCACAAAGGTTAAATGATGTTGGTAATGTATCTACCACAGTGGTAGTAAACAGCTGGTAGCTATTTAGTAATTATTATCATGTTCATAAGCAGTTTGGTAATAGTAGTGGGAACAGTCATTAGGTCATAAAATCACAGAGTCATCCTAGAAGAAAGTCCCTCAGAGTTGAACAGAATCACATTTTCCCTTTCATAAGAAGATACAGATCTTTTCTCACATATTTCAAAAAGATGCTTGTCTTAGTCTGTTTTGTGTTGCTTAATAGAATACCTGAAACTGGGTAATTAGTGTTAAAAAGAAGAGATTCAGTTCTTCTAGTTCAGGAAGCTGGGAAGGTCAAGATTGAGTGGCCTGCATCTGTCAAGGGCCCTCTTGCTGCATCATCCCAAGGTGAAAGGGTGGAAGAGCACAAGAGCATGCATGAGAGAGCAAAAGGAAAGTGGCCTGGACAGGAAGAAACCATGGTCCCATGAATAAGGGTGGACAAATAAAGTTTAATTAATTTTACCCTATCTTTGGACATTTATCTCAACTGCCTGAGCTGAACAACTGACTGTTTTCCTCAGCCTACCAAAAAGCATTTTGTATAGCAAAAGATTGGTTTCATTAGAGGAAACCTGGAGAAGAGAGCAGCAGAGAGGGGGGGATCCTGGGGAGTAGGAAATGAGGGCCGTGTTTCTCTCAAAAAAGCCTCTTTGAAGAAATACATTGATCTAGTTTTTTCTGGTGTGTGATCATCCTTTTTAAAGTGAGGAGCATAAATTAGTAAGGATGGGCTTAATATCTGTTGGTGGTGAGACAAGAAAATGCTAAAATTATTATCTGTTATTTTATTTAATTGTACTATCTGGTTTTGATGTATGGCTTGTCATGTATGCAATGTATTAATAATATAATACAGAAACATAGTTAATAAATGATTAGACATTAAAAAAAGGAAGAAAGTGGCCAAGCTGGGCATGGTGGCTTATGCCTGTAATCCTAGCACTTTACAAGGTCGAGACAGGAGAATCGCTTGAGCTTGGGAGTTTAAGACCAGCCTGGGCAACATAGTGAGACCTTGTCTCTATTATTTAAAAAATAGAGAGAGTGGCTAAACATATCCTTTGATCAAGAGTCCACTCCTGCAATAACTTACCCACTCCCTTGGAACCAGCATTATTCATGAGGCAGAGCCCTCATGACCTCATCACTTTTTAAAGGCCCCACCTCTCAACACTGTTTTATTGGGGATTAAGTTTCCAGCACGTGAACTTTGGGGAATACGTTCAAACCACAGCATCAGTCTTTCGTTTCCTGTATAACATATTCTATCGTTAACAGCCCTCACCATATTTTAAGTTTGTTTATTTTATTATTTATTTATTTATTTTGAGACAGAGTCTTGGTCTGCTGCCCAGACTGGAGTGCAGTGGCGTGATCTCAGCTCACTGCAACCTCTGCCTCCCGGGTTCAAAGGTTTCCTCTGCCTCAGCCTCCCAAGTAGCTGGGACTACAGGCACGTGCCTCCACGCCCAGCTAATTTTTGTATTTTTAGTAGAGACAGGGTTTCACCGTGCTGACCAGGCTGGTCTCAAACTTCTGACCTCAGGTGATCTGCCTGCCTCGGCCTCCCAAAGTGCTGGGATTACAGGCATGAGCCACTGCACCTGGCCTGTTTATTTTAAAACCTGTGTTAAGAATGGCAGATGAATCATAATGTGGTACCGGTGTTTTGTTTTTTTCCCTATGTATGTATATTGTCTTCCCCTAAAACTCTTCCATCCTTTTTTCCCCTTTAACAAATCTGTTGCATTAATGACCTACATTTAAAAATAAATGATCTGGCTGGACACCGTGGCTCATGCCTGTAATCCCAACACTTTGGGAGGCCGAGGCCGGCGGATCATAAGGTCAGGAGATTGAGACCATCAGCTAACACGGTGAAACCCCATCTCTACTAAAAATACAAAAAAATTAGCTGGGCATGGTGGCATGCGCCTGTAGTCCCAGCTACTTGGGAGGCTGAGGCTGAGGCAGGAGAATTGCTTGAACCCAGGAGGTGAAGGTTGCCATGAGCCAAGATTGCACCACTGCACTCCAGCCTGGGCGGCAAAGCGAAACTGTCTCAAAAAATAATAATAGTAATAATAAATGTTCTAGATCTTCTTCACTTGTTTTCATGCTTATTTGGCAGTTCTGCTCCATTGTATACTATCATGTGACATTGTTTTGATTGCTTATAACTTCTTGTCTGCTTAGCTTTAAGAATTTCCTCCTTGGTCAGGCGCGGTGGCTCAAGCCTGTAATCCCAGCACTTTGGGAGGCCGAGACGGGCGGATCACGAGGTCAGGAGATCAAGACCATCCCGGCTAACACGGTGAAACCCCGTGTATACTAAAAAAATACAAAAAACTAGCCGGGCGTGGTGGCGGCACCTGTAGTCCCAGCTACTCAGGAGGCTGAGGCAGGAGAATGGCGGGAACCCGGGAGGCGGAGCTTGCAGTGAGCTGAGATCCGGCCACTGCACTCCAGCCTGGGTGACAGAGCGAGGCTCTGTCTCAAAAAAAAAAAAAAAAAAAAAAATTCCCTCCTTGTTTGATGTTCTGGTTAGCCATTGCTGCATAACAAACTACTGTAAAGCTTAGTGCTTTAAAACCACCATTTGTGGCTGGGTGCAGTGACTCACACCTGTAATCCCAGCACTGTGGGAAGCCAAGGATCACTTGAGGTAAAGAGTTCAAGACCAGCCTACTCAACACGGTGAAACTCCATCCCTACTAAAAATATAAAAATTAATTGGGTGTGGTGGTGGGCACCTGCAATCCCAGCTACTCAGGAGGCTGAGGCAGGAGAATCACGTGAACCCAGGAGGCGGAGGTTGCAGTGATCCCAGATCGCACCACTGCATTCCAGCCTAGGCAACAGATTGAGACTCCATCTTAAAAAAAAAAAAAATCA
This sequence comes from Theropithecus gelada, assembly GCF_003255815.1. Classification (NCBI taxonomy): domain Eukaryota; kingdom Metazoa; phylum Chordata; class Mammalia; order Primates; family Cercopithecidae; genus Theropithecus; species Theropithecus gelada. Next base: position 141,449,870 of record NC_037668.1, read on the forward strand.
CCATTTTTGCTTGGCTCACAATTTTTAGGTCAGGAATTTGGGATGGGCTTGTCTGGGTGGTTCATCTTGGATCCACATGCTATCAGCTGGAGTGGCTGGACCAGAGAATCCATTTCCACAGTGGCCTCTTTACTCACAATGTCTTCACAATCCTTGGTCTCTCTCCCAACCGAGCCCCCAAATAATTATCATCTTTTTGGGGTTTGTTTGTTTTGAGGCGGAGTCTCACTCTGTCGCCCAGACTGGAGTGCAGTGGTGTGATCTCGGCTCACTGCAACCTCTGCCTCCTAGGCTCAAGTGATTCTCCTGCCTCAGCCTCCCGAGTAGCTGGGATTACAGGCATGCACACCACGCCCAGCTGATTTTGTATTTTTTAGTAGAGATGGGGTTTCACCGTGTTGGTCAGGCTGGTCTTGAACTCCTGACCTCAGGTGATCCGCCTGCCTCAGCCTCCCAAAGTGCTGGAATTACAGATGTGAGCCACCGTACCTGGCCCCAGTTATCATCTTTTAATGCCTCTTCATATGGCTTGGGCTTCCAGTAGCGTGCTTCTCTCAGGGTGTTTGCACTTCTTACATGGTAGGCAGATTCTAAGCGTTGAAAATGGAAGCTGCCGTTCTTCTTAAAGGCAAAGTCCAGACTAGGTAAACTCTATTGTTCAGGGTACTGACAGAAAGGCCCAGCTTCTAAAAGGAGAGAAAATGGAAGTGTAAATATATTTGCAGTAGGCTGGGGGCGGTGGCTCACACCTGTGATCCCAGCACTTTGAGACGCTGAGGCAGGAGGATCACCTGAGGTCAGGAGTTCGAAACCAGCCTGGCCAACATGACGAAACCCTGTCTCTATTAAAAGTACAAAAATTAGCCGGGCGTGATGTCAGGCACCTGTAATCCCAGCTACCCAGGAGGCTGAGGCAGGAGAATAGCTTGAACCTGGGAGGCGGAGGTTGCAGTGAGCCGAGATTGTGCCACTGCACTCCAGCCTGAGCGACAAGAGCAAGACTCCGTCTCAAAAATAAATAAATAAATAAATAAATAAATAAATAAATAAAATTAAATAAATATTATATATATATATATTTGTGGTCAGCTTTAATCCTTAGTACCTATATTTCTCTTTTTAACACATTCTACCTTTATTGTGCAAGTTGTTTAGTCATCTTAAGGTTTGGTGTTGTGGATCAGTCATATTAATACAATTTTCTTCAATCTGTAAGGAGATTTGCTCTTTCATTCATCAAATAATTACTGAGTTTTTACTGTATACTTCATCCTGCTTAGCTTTGGGAATTCGAAGATGAAAAATCACAAAATTCCTTGCCGGCATATATTCTGCTTTGGAGCTGGGGAACAGGGTGGGGTGGGGTGGGAGTAATAAATAAATAAAATGAGGCTGGGCGCGGTGGCTCACGCCTGTAATCCCAGCGCTTTGGGAGGCCGAGGAGGATGGATCACCTGGGGTCAGGAGTTCAAGACCAGCCTGACCAACATCGTGAAACACTGTCTCTACTACAAATACAAAAATTAGCTGAGTGTGGTGGTGGGCACCAGTAATCCCAGCTACTTGGGAAGCTGAGGCAGGAGAATCTCTTGAAAATCCAGGAGGTGGAGGTTGCAGTGAGCTGAGATTGTGCCTTTGCACTCCAGCCTGGGCGACAGAGCGAGCCTCTGTCTCAAAAAAAAAGAAAAGAGAAACAGCGTGAGAGGATAGAGAGTGACTAGTGGTTAGGGAGGGGATGCTGATTTAGGTGCTGTTGCCTGGGAAGACTTCTTCAGAAAATGGCATGTGTACATGAACCCAAAGGATGCGAACCAAGCCATGCAGAAATCTGGGAGATGAGAGTATTCCAGATAGAGAACAAATGATATACAGGCCCTGAGAGGAAAACAAGCTTGGCGTGTTGGAAAACCAGCAAGACGACCTGTGTGCCTAAAGCGAAATGAGTAAGGGGGACAGTGATAGAGAGGTGCAAGGGGCCTTTTAAGCCACAGTAAGGGGTGTGGATTTTATTCTGATGTGATGGGGAGCTATTGGAGGGTAATGAGCAGTTTTCCTAACAGTTTGGTAGCTTTTAATACCCTTGACTTCCTTGTAATCTTTCTGATGTATTTTACTTTATACATTGAAAAACGTTTAAGAAGCAATCCATAAACTTTCTGTATTCCAAAAAAGTCCTTGACACAAAAGATACTCTGAACCAGAAGATCTACGGTCAGTCCATGGAGAATTTGTGTGAGCTTAATGGGAGAAGTAAGAAGTGGTAAAATTTGAGACATATTTTGAAAGTAAAACCAATAGGATTTTCTGGAATTAGATGTGAGATAAGAGAAAGAAAATAAATAAGGGCTATTCTTATTCTTATTGTTAGATTGTTTTATCTATACTGGGTAAAAGGTTTTGCCACTTCTGAGATAGGGGACACTTAGATAAAAGTTAGTCTATTTTCAGTTCTAAAATGTCTGTTCAAGGAGATGAAAATAAGTTCATTTCATTTTCTTTACAAGTCCCTATTATTTTAAAACAATCACCAGTAATAACAACTAGGTTTTGGAGCACCTACTACGTGTCAGGCCCTCTGTTGGATGCTTTACCATGTTAAACCTCACAACAGCCCTAAACATGTGCAAAAGTTGAACCTTGATGAGTGATATGGTTTGGCTCTGTGTCCCCACCCAAATCTCATCTTCAGTTGTAATTTTCACATGTAGAGGGAGGGACCCCAGTTTCAAATCAAATGTCAGGAAAAGCTTATAACAAAAACTGTAGTTTTCTGTCCCATCCCTTCTAATCCCCTGAGAGGCAACCACTTGAGCTGTTTTTTTTCATATTTTCAAATATGCTCATATAGCTATTTCTTATCAATTTTAAACACTGCCCATTAACCTCATTTTAAGGTAGATGAAGATTTAGTTATCTTACGTTCACCCTTTCTCCATACCCTCCACTCCCACCATCACTGCCACATCATCTGTCCTCTCCCCTATCCTCCCAGTATTGTAATATAGTTTGATCACAACTCTTGGTTAAGTCACTAGTGTTTACATTACTATGGCTGTGTCAATATTTCTCTCTGCTGAGCCAAGCATTACACTGATTAGGTTTCCTTTCTCATATAACTCTTGTTCTTGGATTCAGTGGCCCTCGTTCTTTTCTTTTGCTTTGTTTCCTGTTCATCACATATTTTATACAGCTGTTGATGTTATTTATTCAAATGATGTACCAGTTCCATTTGTTTGTTTGTTTGTTTGTTTGTTTCTGGAGCCCTCCCTCTAGAGCTTTCCACCTTCCTGCTTTAATCTGGACTGATTGCTTTATGCCTGTGGTCTAAACAGCTGTTATTTCAGTACTTCCTTGACTGTTTTCCTTTATTTGCCCTTTGTTTCTGATCTCATGGGTTTTTTGTGTGTAGTTTTTTTACCTTGCTCACACCCTCATTTTGCTGGCGCTTATCTTTCAGTGGCTTTTCTAAGAAAGATTATGTAGGAAGTAGATTTTTTTTGACTGCTTGTATATTTGATTTGTTTTTCCAAATGTGAGACCATCCCCTATAGTTCTTTTATATTTGAAAATATCTTTATTCTACCCTAATTTTGTTTTGTTTTGTTTTGTTTTTGAGACGGAGTGTCGCTCTGTTGCCCAGGCTGGGGTACAGTGGCCGGATCTCAGCTCACTGCAAGCTCTGCCTCCCGGGTTCCCGCCATTCTCCTGCCTCAGCCTCCCGAGTAGCTGGGACTACAGGCACCGCCACCTCGCCCGGCTAGTTTTTTGTATTTTTTAGTAGAGACGGGGTTTCACCGTGTCAGCCAGGATGGTCTCGATCTCCTGACCTCGTGATCCACCCGTCTCGGCCTCCCAAAGTGCTGGGATTACAGGCTTGAGCCACCGTGCCCGGCCAACCACCCTAATTTTGATTGGTAACCTAGCTGGGATATAATTTTGAGTTTAAAATTATTTTTCTTCATAATTTATAGACATTGCTTTTTTTCTTTTAAAGGTTCCATGTCATTCTCATTCTTTCTATGTGACTTTTTGTTTGTTTGTTTAATTTGTGTACTTAGCACTTGGATGTTAAACCCTCCTGGACTGATATCCTAAATGTCTTCTTTTTTCTTATTTTTCATCTTCTTGCCTTTAACTTTTTTCTCAATTATTGAAGTATTAATGCTTAGAAAGTAAATGAAAATACTGTCCTCTCACCATTCCACCTTTGGTTATTCCGAAGAACTGGGACAGACCTCTTCTTTTATTTAATTTATTTATTTGTATTTTTGAGACAGGGTGTCACTCTGTAGCCTAGGCTAGAGTACAGTAGTGCAGTCACAGCTCACTGCAGCCTTGACCTCCTAGGCTCAGGAGATCATCCCACCTCAGCTGGGACTACAGGCACATACCACCACACCCAGCTAATTTAAAAAAAAAAAAAAAAAAAAAGTCTTTTTTGTAGAGATGATGTCTCACTATGTCGCCCAGGCTGGTCTTAAACTCCTGGCTCAAGCGATCCTCCTGCCTCAGCCTCCCAAATGTGCTGGGATTACAGGCGTGAACCACTGCGCACAGCCCTAGCCCTCTTCTAATGTGTGCTGTATCAAAGTCCACATTCTCTTCTGGAAATAAGCGACTGCCTTGTGCTTAACCAGAGGAAATGCAGTTCCTTGTACCCTAGCCTTAGTCTCTCCTACGCACATCTTTGCATTCCCTTCTTCACATACCAACTCCTGTAAAGGATGTTCTCAGTTAGGAAACTGCCTGTTCCCCCTTAATCTATTATCTAGCTGTTTAAAAAAGATACTCCTGCACAATTATGAAACCCAAGTATCTTAGTACTTTCTCTTCTACTCAATAATTATCTATTTTCTACCAGTAGCAGTATACAATCCAGAAGGAATTTCTGCCTTCTATGCATGGCTTAGTTGAAAAATAAATAAGAGCTGAGTGTGTTAGCTCACATCTGTAATCCCAGCACTTTGGGAGGCTGAGGCAAGAGGATCTCTTGATGTTAGGAGTTCAAGATTAGCCTGGGCAACAAAGCAAGACCCCATCTCTACAAAATAAAATAAAAAATTAGGCCAAGTGCAGTGGCTCTCACGCCTGTAATCCCAACACTTTGGCAGGCCAAGGCAGGCAGATCATGAGGTCAGGAGTTCGAGACCAGCCTGGCCAACATTGTGAAACCCCGTCTCTACTAAAAATAAAAATTAGCCGGGCATGGTAGCAGCACGTGCCCGTAGTCCCAGCTACTCAGGAGACTGAGGCAGAAGAATCGCGGGGGTTGCAGTGAGCCGAGATCACACCACTGCACTCCAGCCTGAGCAACAGAGCAAGACTCCATCTCAAAAAAAATAAAAATAAAAATTAGCCATATGCACTGGTGTGTACCTGTAATCCCAGCTACTTGAGAAGCTGAGGCAAGAGGATCACTTGAAACCAGAAGTTTGAGGCCGCAGTGAGCTGTGATTGCACCACTGCACTCCAGCCTAGATGACAGAGCAAGACCCTGTCTCAAAAAAAAAAAAGAAAAGAAGAAATAAGTAAATTATGATTATGATGTGCAACCTTCTGCAGGGCAGGGATTTATTCTGCACTTTTATATGTGAGAGGTAGGTTCTAGTTAGAGTCTCTGTCCATTCTAAGCCCTTAATAATTATCAGATGAAGGCCGGGTGCGGTGGCTCACGCCTGTAATCCCAACACTTTGGGAGGCTGAGGCGGGCAGATCACAAGGTCAAGAGATCGAGACCATCCTGGCCAACGTGGTGAAACCCGTCTCTACTAAAAATACAAAAATTAGCTGGATATGATGACATGCGCCTGTAGTCCCAGCTACTCAGGAGACTGAGGCAGGAGAATAGCTTGAACTTGGGAGGTAGAGGTTTCAGTGAGCCAAGATCGCGCCACTGCACTCCAGCCTTGCGACAGAGCAAGACTCTGTCTCAAAAAATAATAATAATAATAATAATCAGATGAAAGAGTGGATAGCTCACAGAGAAGGTATTTATTTCATTGTACGAAGATATTTACCACTGAAGTTCCAAGCTAAATGGAGTGTTTCCTTACACATCTAGTCTGGATGCTTTGGGTCATTGTTGAATGCATTTGAAGGTAATTGAACAATGACTTGGTGCCATGGTCAACCCTGTATGTTTTGTCCTTTGGCACAGTACTTCCCTTTTAAAATTAGGTTATGCCCAGCCAGAACTTCGGCCGAGATAGCTGCCATGGTATGTAGTAGAGCTCAATAATTATTTGTTTACAGCTAGGTGCAATGGCTCATGCCTGTAATCCCAGCACTTTGGGAGGCCGAGGTAAGCAGATCACTTGAGGCCAGGAGTTCAAGACCAACCTTAGCTAACATGGGAAAATCTCATCTGTACTAAAAATACAAAAATAAATAAATAAATAAATAAATTAGTTGGTATGGTGGCACACACCTCTAATCCCAGCTACTTGGGAGGCTGAGGCACAAGAATCGGTTGAACTTGGGAAGAGAAGGTTGTAGTGAGCTGAGATTGTGCCACTGCACTCCAGCCTGGGCAACAGAACAAGACTCTGTCTCAAAGCAAACAAACAAAAAACATCATTCTTCTTATTTGTTTAATGAATCATGAGTAGAAACCTATTTCGTGAAGGTTGTCTGATCTTGTAATTATTTTCAGCGTATATATTTATAGTGTTGCTAGTCTGAGGATTCATTTCTTTAAAAAGCTTTACTGAGATATAAGTGACATATCATAAAATTTACCCATTTTAAGTATACCATTCAATGGTTTTGGGTATATTTACATACCTTTACAGCCATCCCAACAATCTAATCTTAGAATATTTGCATCACCTGGGCCGGGTGTGGCTCATGCCTATAATCCCAGCACTTTGGGAGGCTGAGGTGAGTGGATCACTTGAGGCCAGTTTGAGACCAGCCTGGCCAACACAGTGAAGCCTCGTCTCTACCAAAAACATATAAAATTTAGCCAGGCATGGTGGTACGCACCTATAGTCCCAGTTAGGAGGCTGAGGCAGGAGAATCGCTTGAAGCCAGAAGGCAGAGGTTGCAGTGGGCGGAGATTGCGCCACTACACTCCAGCTGGGGCAACAGAGTGAGACCCTATCTCAAAAAAAAAAAAAAAATGTTCGTCACCTTTAAAAAATCTCATGCCTGTTAGCATTCCCTTTAACTTTTCTCATCTCCAACCTTAGACAACCACTAATCTACTTTGTTTTTTTTTTTTTTTGGAGAGACAGGGTCTCATTATGTTAGCCAGATTGTTCTCGAACTCCTGGCCTGCAGCATGCCCCTTGCCTTGGACTCTCAAAGTACTGAGATTTTAGGCATGAGCCACTACTGGCCATCATGAATTTTCTGTCTATATAAATTTGTCTATTCTGGATATTTTATGTAAATAGCATTATACAATATGAGGGCTCTTGAGTCTGGCTTCTTTAGCATAATGTTTTCAAGATTCATATAGAATGTATCAGTACTTCGTTCCTTTTTATTATGAAATAATATTCCATTGTATGGATATACCACATTTTGTTTATTCACCATTTGGACATCTGGGCTGTTTCTGCTTTTTGGCTCTTATGAATAATGTTGCTATGAGCATTCATGTATACATTTTTGTATGGACATATGTTTTAATTTCTCCTGAGTTTATACCTAGGAGTGGAATTGCTGGATCATGTGGTAACTCCATGTTTAACATTTTGAGAAACTGCTAAACTCTTTTCCAAAGTGGCTGCTTCATTTTTATATTCCCACTAGTAATTCTGACATTAAAAGATATGAGAATTCTAATTTATTCACATTCTTACTAATACCTGTTATTGTCTTTATTATAGCTATTCTAGTGGATGTGAGGTGGTATTTCATTCTGATTTGATTTGCATTTCCCTGATAACTGATAGTGTTGAGCATCTTTTATTGTGCTTGTTGGTCATTTGTGTGTCTTCCTTGGAGAGATGTCTGAATCATTTTTCAGTTAGGTTATTTGCCTTGTCATTGAGTAGCTTCTTTGTTCTAGGTACAAATCTAAAATCAGATATGTGATTTACATATATTTTCACTCAATCTGTGGATTGTCTTTTCACTTTTTTGATGTCATTTGAAACACAAGTTTTTAATTTTGATAAATTCCAATTTATATGTTTTTTCTTTTACCGCCTGCAATTTTGATGGTGTATCAATGGTATAAACATCACTGCCTAACTGAAGGTCACTAAAATTAACTCCCACATTTTCTTCTCATAAAATTTTAGCTCTTACATTTAGGTCTTTGATCCATTTTGAGTTAATTTGTGTGCGTATTGTGAGGAAAGTGTGCAAATTGATTCTTTTGGGTGTCAATATCCCTTTCAGGCCCAGTGCAGTGACTTATGCCTATAATCCCAGCACTTTGGGAGGCCAACGCCAGAGGATTATTTGAGCTTAGGAGTTCAAGACCAGCCTGGGCAACATAGTGAGACCTCACCTCTACAAAAAATACACAAAAACAAAACAAAATTAAATGGGCATGGTGGTGCATGCCTGTAGTCTTAGCTACTTGGGAGGCTGAGGCAGGAAGATTGCTTGAGCCCCAGAGATCAGGGCTGCAGTGAGCTATGATATACCACTGCACTCCAGCCTGGGCTACAGAGTGAGACCCTGTCTCCAAAAACAGAAACAAACAAACAAACAAAAAACCACTTGTCCTAGCACCTTTGTGGCAAAGATTAATTACTCCCTCATTGAATTCTCTTGTTACCTTTGTTAAAAATTGAGGGTCCATTTGTAACAAAATTAATATTTTCCTAAAGTTAAAAGTTGCTACTGTTACCTCTCAATTTTAACTTTTTTTCTTTTTTAATTAATGTTTTTTTACCCATGGCAAGCTGTGATAGCTTTTTTGAGGGGAGGGAGGAGCTTGATATAGAACAGTAGGTGCTGCTTATCAACAGATGAAAGGAGGGTTCTTTTTCAGGCAGCCATTTCATTTGTGAGTGAATGGACTTTCTCTTTAAAGTGTTGGGATTGTTAGTGCCATTTTTATTGTAAATATCAGAATTGTTATTTTTAGTCTTCTACCTAAGAATTCTGTCTCTTAGGCTTTCTCTTCCCAGTTTTCCCAAAGTTGGGAAAAGCTGGGTTGAGAGGGCAAAAGGAAAAAAAAAAAAAAATTCTGTCTCTGACACAATTAAATAGGGAACCAGTTGGGAAGCTGTGAGAATAATGCAGGTGCAAGATGGTGGTGGTTTGAGCTGGGTGATAGCTGTGGATGTAGAAAGAATCTGAATATATTGTGTCATAGGGTTGACCTGATTTGCTAATGGAGTAGTTAAGGATGTGGGAAAGTGGAATCAAGCATGGCTCCAAGGTCTGGGCTTGAAAAACTGGGAGAATGAGTTCACATTAACTAAGATGGGAAGGACAATGGTAGGGGCCTGTTTAGGGAAGAGATTAGCATCTCATTTCTAATGTTGTAATACATAGCATCTTGCAACAGCCTTTGGTGAAGTGTAGTTTAAGTCCTCTAATACTAAGATGTATATAAAGTGTCCAGAATGTCTTTTACTGTAAATAACTTATTAAAATAATAAACTACATAATATTAAGTGTGATATTTGTCAGAGATGTTAAGTGATTATAGGACTCCCAAACTAAGAATGCTTTATTATCATCAGTATACCCCTTTACCTTGGGGCATATAGAACTGGCTTTAAGATTTGTTTTTGTGGTGGGGAGTTTTTTGTGGGTTTTTTTTTTTTTTTTTTAGATGGAGCCTCGCTCTGTTGCCCAGGCTGGAGTGCAGTAGCATGATCTGGGCTCACCGCAACCTTGCTTCCCAGGTTCAAGCGATTCTCCCGCCTCAGCTTCCCAAGTAGCTGGGATTGCAGGCACGCGCAACACCATGCTCAGCTAGGTTTTTAATTTTTAATAGAGACAGGGTTTCACCATGTTGGCCAGGCTGGTCTTGAATTCCTGACCTCAAGCGATCCACCTGCCTCAGCCTCCCAAAGTGCTAGGATTACAGGCGTGAGCCACCATTCCTGGCGTGTATTTATATGTTTAAATTAAAAGATGTTTCGACAGCATGGTAATTGGCATAGAACTGAGACAGATAGATCAAAGGAACAGAAAAAAAATCCGGAAACATTGCTATGCATATCTAGATAGTTGATGTTTTCAAAAAGCACAAAGGCAATGCAGTGGAGAATGTATAGTCTTTTCAACAATGGTACTGGAGCAGTTGAATATCCATATGCAAAAAGAAAAATTGAACCTTAATACCTTTTACCACATACAAAAAATAACTAAAAATGGATCAAAGACCATTGAAAATAACATTATAAAACTCTTGGAAGAAAACATTGGAGAAATTTGATTTAAGCAAAGATTTCCTATATGACATTAAAAGCACAAACCATAAAAGAGCAAATAGATAAACTGAACTGCTCTTCAAAAACTGCCAATAAACCAGGTACAGTGGTACACACCTGTAAACCCAGCTACTCAGGATACTGAGGTAGGAGGATCCCTTGAGCTCAGCAGTTCGAGGCCAGCCTGGGCAGCGTAGTGAGACCCAGTCTCTTAAAAAAATGCAAATAAGAGAATATAAAGATAAACCAAAGACTAGGAGAAAATATTTGCAAAGCATATATCTGATAAAGGATTAAAAACTACACCATTTTAGGCTGGGAGTGGTGGCTCACGCCTGTAATCCCAGCACTTTGGGAGGCCGAGGCAGGCGGATCATAAGGTCAGGAGATCTAGACCAACCTGGCTAACACGGTAAAACCCAGTCTCTACTAAAAATACAAAAAAAAGTTAGCCAGTTGTGGTGGTGGACACCTGTAGTGCCAGCTACTCGGGAGGCTGAGGCAGGAGAATGGTGAGAACCTGGGAAGCGGAGCTTGCCATAAGCCAAGATCGCACCACTGCACTCCAGCCTGGGAGGCAGAGCGAGACTCCATCTAAAAATAAAAATAAAAAATAAAAAACCTATACCATTTTGGGCCAGACTCAGTGGCTCACGCCTGTAATCCCAGCACTTTGGGAGGCCAAGGCATGCAGATCACGAGGTCAGGAAATCAAGACCATTCTGGCCAGCATGGTGAAACCCTGTCTCTACTAAAAATACAAAAGGTAACTGAACATGGGCGGTGACTGTAATCCCAGCTACTCAGGAGGCTGAGACAGGAGAATCACTTGAACCCGAGGTTGCAGTGAGCTGAGATCATGCCATTGCACTCCAGCTGGTGACAGAGTGAGACTCCATCTCAAAAAAAAAAACTACACCATTTTTAAAGTGGCCAAAAGGTACTTGAAAATTGCCAAGAAAGTAGATTTTAAGTGATCTCACCACAAAAAAAGTAGTAAGAATATGAGGTAATGCCTGCGTCAGTTGTCTCAACTTGGCCATTCCATAGTGTATACACATTTTAAAAACACATGTTGGCCGGGCTTGGTGGCTGACGCCTGTAATCCCAGCACATTGGGAGGCCGAGATGAGCGGATCACCTGAGGTTGGGAGTTCGAGACCAGCCTGACCAACATGGAGAAATCCCGTTTCTACTAAAAATACAAAAAAAATTATCCAGGTGTGGTGGTGCATGCCTGTAATCCCAGCTACTTGGGAGACTGAGGCAGGAGAATTGCTTGAATCCGGGAGGCAGAGGTTGTGGTGAGCCGAGATTGCACCATTGCACTCCAGCCTGGGCAACAAGAGCAAAACTCCGTCTCAAAAAAAAGGCCGGGCGCTGTGGCTCACGCCTGTAATACCAGCACTCTTTGGGAGGCCAAGGCAGGTGGATCACGAGGTCAGGAGTTCACGACCAGCCTGACCAACATGATGAAACCCCATCTCTACTAAAAATATAAAAGTTAGCCGGGCATGCTGGTGGTTGCCTGTAATCCCAGCTGCTCGGGAGGCTGAGGCAGGAGAATTGCTTGAACCCGGGAGGCAGAGGTTGCAGTGAGCTGAGATTGTGCCACTGCACTCCAGCCTGGGCAACAGAGTGAGACTCCGTCTGAAAACAAAAACAACAACATGTTGCACAACCTAAATATATATACCATTTTTCTGTGTCAGTTTACAAAATTATTTAATCAACGTTAAAAAATAAAAGTGGCCAAAAGATTTGTACAGTTACTTCACCATAGGAGTTGTACAAATGGCAAATAAACTCATGAAAAATGCTTCACACCATTGGTCACTAGAGGAAGTCTAGAGGCAGAACCAGTTAGGAGGACTTACATTTTGCCTTGACTGAGGGTTGACGTAATCAGAGGAATGCTTGATGGAAATTGGTTAGAGGGAAGGGAGAAACCTGCCTGGTATTTGGGAGGTAGGGTGGGGTGGAATGGTGTGGTGATCATTATCTGAGATAGGGAATCCTGGAGGAAGAGCAGTTTGGGGCCAGAAGGTGAGGTGGACTTTTCATTTTCTTAAGGAGATGTTTTATTTTTTTGTTTTTGTTTTTGAGACAGAGTCTCGCTTTGTCACCCAGGCTGGAGTGCACTGGTATGATCTCAGCTCGTTGCAACCTCCGCCTCCCAGGTTCAAGAGATTCTCCTGCCTCAGCCTCCCAAGTAGCTGGGATTACAGGTGTGTGCTACCACACCCAGCTAATTTGTGGGGTTTTTTTTAGTAGAGACAGGGTTTCGCTATGTTGGCCAGGCTGGTTTCAAACTCCTGACCTCAGGTGATCTGCCGCCATGCATGGCCAAAGAGATGTATTTTGATGAGCGGAAGTTTTTCATTTAAATAAAATGCAATTTATTAATTTTTTATTTTTAAAAAAGAGGTTCTTCTCATCTCATTTTAATTGGTTTTTTTTTTTTTTTTTTTTTTTTTTGACAGTATCACTCTGTTGGCCGGGCTGGAGTGCAGTGGCATGATCTCAGTTCACTGTGACCTCCGTCTCCCGGGCTCAAGCTGGCTCAAGCAATGAAGCAATTCTCCTGCCTCAGCCTCCCAAATAGGTGGGATTATAGGTGTGTGCCACCATACCCGACTAATTTTTGTATTTTTAGTAGAGACAGGGTTTCACCATATTGGCCAGGCTGGTCTCAAACTCCTGACCTCGGGTGATCCACCCGCCTTGGCCTCCCAAAGTGCTGGGATTACTGGTGTGAGCCACCCTGCCCAGCCATTAATTGCTTTTTTTTTTTTTTGAGACGGAGCCTTGCTTTGTCGCCCAGGCTGGAGTGCAGTGGTGCAATCTCGGCTCCCTGCAACCTCCGCCTCCCGGGTTCACATCATTCTCCTGCCTCAGCCTCCCAAGTAGCTGGGACTACAGGCGCCCGCCATCACGCCCGGCTAATTTTTTGTATTTTTAGTAGAGACGGGGTTTCACCATGTTAGCCAGGATGGTCTCTATCTCCTGACATCGTGATCCGCCTATTTGGCTTCCCAAAGTGCTGGGATCACAGGCATGAGCCTCCGTACCCGGCCTAATTGCATTTTTTAAAAGATTTTATTTGTTTGGTCTGAGCACAGTGGCTCACGTCTGTAATCGCAGCACTTTGGGAGGCGGAGAAGGGTGGATTGCACTCGGGATTTCAAGACTACCCTGGGCAACATGGCGAAATCCTGTCTCCACTAAAAATACAAAAATTAGCCAGCCAAATGTCGTATGTGCTCACTCATAAAAGGGAGCTAAGCTATCAGGACACAAAGCATAAGAATGATACAATGGACTTTTGCAGACTCGAGGGAAAGGGCGAGAGTGGTTGAGGGATAAAAGACTGCACACTGAGTACAGTGTGTGCTGCTCCAGTGATGGGTGCACCAAAATCTCAAAAATCACCAAATAACTTACTCATGTAGCCAAACACCACCTGTTCCCCAAAAACCTATTGAAATAAAAAATTAATTAATTAATTAAATTAAGTAAAAGAAAAAAAATTAGCCAGGCATGGTGGCATGCATCTGTAGTCTTAGCTACTCAGGAGGCTGAGGTGGTAGAATCACCGGAGTCTGGGAGGTTGAGGCTGCAGTGAGCTGAGATCATGCCACTGCACTCCAGCCTGGGAGACGGAACAAGACCCTGTCTCTAAAAAATAAAAAGGTTTTATTTAAGACTTTTTTCTCCCTTCTCTAGATATAATTGACCCTGCAATCCTGCGCCCGGGCCGCCTGGACAAAACACTGTTTGTGGGTTTACCACCCCCTACAGATCGCCTTGCCATCTTAAAAACTATCACAAAAGTGAGTAAAGGAAATGGTACATTTTTATATGTGTTTCTCTTGTTTTAAATAGAGACAGTTATAACAGGTAGTAATTTAGTTGACTGATTACTTTTCTTTTCTGTAACTGTGTTTGGCCAGCCTGTATCTCCCAAAGGGAAGGTGAACTGATCTTCAATTATTACTTTAAAATAATTTACATCAGATCATATTTGAAATGGAGTAGAAACTTTTAGAGAAACTCTAGCACTTTGGGAGGGCAAGCTGGACAGATCTGAGCCCAGGAGTTCAGTACCAGCCTGGGCAATATAGTGAGACTCTGTCTCACTATAGATAGAAAAAATTAACCAGATATGGTGGCATCTGCCTGTAGTACCGTGTACTCAGAAGGCTTAGGTGGAAGGATTGCTTGAGACCAGGAGGTCAAGTCTCCAGGGAGTTGTGATCACACCACTGCACTCCAGCCTGGGCAACAGAGCAAGACCCTATCTTTTTTTTTTTTTTTTTTGTCTGAGGCAGAGTCTCACTCTGTCGCCCAGGCTGGAGTGCGATGGCGAGAGCTCAGCTCACTGCATGCTCCGCCTCCCAGGTTCACGCCATTCTCCTGCCTCAGCCTCCCGAGTAGCTGGGACTACAGGCTCCCGCCACCACACCTGGCTAATTTTTTGTATTTTTTAGTAGAGATGGGGTTTCACCGTGTTAGCCAGGATGGTCTCAATCTCCTGCCCTCGTGACCTGCCCGCCTCGGCCTCCCAAAGTGCTGGGATGACAGGCGTGAGCCACCGTGCCCGGCCCTGCAAGACCCTATCTTTAAAAATAAGTAAGTAAGTGGGCCAAACACGTTGGCTCACATCTGTCATCTCAGCACTTTGGGAAGCCAAGGCAGGTGGATTGCTTTGACCTCAGGAGTTCAAGATCAGCCTGGGAAACATGGGGAAACCCCATCTGTACAAAAAATACAAAAATTAGCTGGACCTCAATGGCTCATGCCTGGCTGAGGCTGGAAAATCGCTTGAGCCCAAGAAGTGGAGGTTGCAGTCAGCCAAGATCGCGCCACTGCTCTCAAGCCTGGGTGACAGACCAAGACCCTCTCTCAAAAAAAAGAAGTGAATGAGTTCTGTCATCCCACTTCTCACTACCTGGAACTAGTTTTTCTGCCCTTGACACATCACATTTTGAGGTCTGTAGCAGGGCTTTGTGTCTATATTTCTGTAGCCTTGGGATGGGAGAGGGAGCTAAGCTGGTGATGTTAACCCTTCTGGGGATGAAATCACTTGTACCTGGACCCACTCTGTCCATCCAGTTGGAGATACCTCCCCCATGGGAGCTGTCCCACTCCCATGGGGTTGTACCCAGTGCTGTCCAGCTCCCTGGAAAGTGGCATACCTTGGCAGTTCTTCCTGATTCTGCTGAAATCCCTTGATTATGTGTGTCTAACTTTTTCTAGAGCTATCTATCTATCTTAAACTTTTTTTAGTATTCTTTTGATGCTGACAAAGGAAGATTCTGTGATCCTGCTTCACTGGGCCATCGTTACTTAAAATTGCCTTTAGCAGTGTTCCTTAAAAATCACCCAGAGGAGGGAGAACAGGAAAGATGAAAACAGAAGGATGATCATTTTTGTGGGGTAGAAAGATTCTATTGATGCACAGTGTGGAAAATAGTTTGGAAGCTAGTGAAACTAAAAGCTATGAAATTAAGCATTTTAGAACTAAGGCAATATGACTCAGAAACATCAATGAAAAAGAAAAAATAAACTAAGGCGTTATCACGGGAATAATAAAGAAGATACAGATAGGAGAACTGTTTAAAGGTTTTAATTAGTAGGACATTGGATTAACTGTAGAGTTGGGAGTTAAAGGAAAAGGTAGATGAATTTGCAGCTTGTGCAGCTGGTGGCATCCATCAGGATTAGAGATCTGGGAGATGAGCTATCTGAGTTTCAGGTGCCTGGGCACTATCAAGTGGAAAAGTCGAGCAGGATGTTGGGTCTGTGGTTGGGAGTTTAGGAGAGTCCTCTGGCTGAGCTATAGTTTTGTCTGTCATCAGGACATAGCTGGTGGTCAAAGCCATGAAAACATACTGCTTTAGTTCAGTAGTTCTCTACCTAAGGCAGTTTTCCCACCACCCCACCTCACATCCCCAGGGAACATTTGGCAATGTCTAGGGACATTTGTTTACCACTACGCAGAGCAGTGATAATGCTGCTAAATATTCTACAGTGCACAGGACAGCCAACAACAAAGAATTATCCAAGGCCAGGCATGGTGGCTCAGGCCTGTAATCCCAGCAATTTGGGAGGCTGAGGCAGGAGGATCACTTGAGCCAGGAGTTGGAGACCAGCCTGGACAACATAGTGAGACCCTGTCTCTACAAGAAAAAAAAAAATATATATATATATATATACACACACACACACACACATATATATATATATTTTTTCTTTCTTTCAAGATGGAATCTCACTCTATTGCCCAGACTGGAGTGCAGTGGTGCCATCTCAGCTCACTGCAACCTCCACCTCCCATGTTCAAGTGATTCTCCTGCCTCAGCCTCCTGAGTAGCTGGGATTACAGGTGTGCACCACCAAACCCAGCTAATTTTTGTATTTTTAGTAGAAACAGGGTTTCACCACATTGGCCAGGCTGGTCTCGAACTCCTGACCTTGTGATCCACCTGCCTCAAGTCTCCCAAAGTGCTGGGATTACAAACGTGAGCCACCGCGCCTTGCCGAGAAAATGTTTTTATTTAATTAGCTAGGCATAGTGGCATACACCCGTAGTCCCAGCTACTTGGTAGGCTGAGGTGGGAGGATGACTTGACCCCAAGAGGTCGAGGCTGCAGTGTGCCATGATCACACCACTGCACTCCAGCCTGAGCAGCAGAGCTGAGACCCTGTCTCAAGGGAAAGAAAAAAGAATTATCCAACTCAAAATATCAATAATGCCAAAGTTAAGAAACCCTGCTTTGGTGCCATATACTTATTTCTTTGCATCAGACAAATTTGATGATGACTGCATCATAGCATCTTCTCTCCCTTTTGTTGGCTCTGGTTTTTTTTGTTTTTTGTTTTTTGTTTTGACACAGTGTGTCAAAAAAAGAGACCCTGTTTGTCGCCCAGGCTGGAGTGCAATGGCGTGATCTCAGCTCACTGCAACCTCCACCTCCCGGGTTCAAGCAAATCGGCTTCGGCCTCCCTGCGTAGCTGGGGCCACAGGTGGATGCCACCACACCCGGCTAATTTTTTTTTTTTTTTTTGTATTTTTAGTAGAGACGGGGTTTCACCATGTTAGCCAGGCTGGTCTCAAACTCCTGACTTCAAGTGATCCGCCCACCTCGGCCTCCCAAAGTGCTGGGATTACAGGCGTGAGCCACCATTCCTGGCCTCCTTGGCTCTGTCATTAGGAACTATGATAGTGAGATTTTGTTTGCTTTGGTCAATGTATGTGGGTGTGTATGTATATACAAATAAGCACACACATATCCAATTATAAGAATTTCCTGTAGTCATGGTGACATAATGATAATGCTTTCACACTTGTCCTTGGGATTTCATGAACTAAAGAGAAAAGTTGGATTGGTATTTATTTCTAGACGTGCCAGAGATGAGGCATGTGGTATTCAGAGCCTTATAGATTTTGAACCAGAAGAATGATTGGCTCATTCTTCCTGCTGTGTTTCATTCAATGTATGGTACTCACACCAGAACAACTTTACACTTCATTAATCTAGAATTTCAGTGCTATTTGCCAAAATCATTAGGCCTCAGACCAAGGGGTGAATATTCAAAGTACCCCACTCATGCCTGTAATCCCAGCACTTTGGGAGACCGAGGCAGGTGGATCACTTGCGGTCAGGAGTTCAAGACCAGCCTGGCCAACATGGCAAAACAGTGTCTCTACAAAAATACAAAAATTAGCTGGGCGTGATGGTGTGCTCCTATAATCCCAGCTACTCAGGAGGCTGAGGCACAAGAAGCACTTGAACCTGGGAGGTGGAGGTTGCAGTGAGCCAAGATTGTACTCCAACCTGGGCGACAGAGTGAGACTCCATCTCAAAATAAAAAAAAAAAGTATCCCACTTCATTGATAAGTATTTGTTATAAACTAAATACATCCTTGATTGTGTAGAGACTGAGAAACGTAAGACATTGTCTCACCTATCAGGAGCTTGCCTTCTAGATGATAATAGGAATGTTTATGAAACAATGACAAATGTATTAATTCATTCCTGAGGAGGGGAAGTAAATAAAGGTGACTGAATAGTGTGGCGATTTCAACTATATTTATAAAGACATACAGTGAAAAACATCAAGAAGGAAATATGCCAACATACAGTGCTTGCCTCTGGGAGATGGCATTATGCGTCATTTTTCCACTTTGTTAGTGCTCTTCAACCAAACCCCACCAAGAGCACACATGTAGTTGAACAAGTTGGGCTTATTACTCTTTGCAGTGCAGGAGAATGTACTCCATGGGGAACTGGAGGCATATCTCAGTAGGAGGGTATTAGGACTTAATTGATTTGGGATTTGTGTTAGATTTGGGAAGGATTTAATAACAGCCTTTGCCCTGAATGGCTGTTAAAAAGCAAGCATAATTCTATATTTGGGTGACTTAATAAATCTTGCCTAAACGGAAGGAAGATTAGACCAAGGCTAAAACTGTGATTGGCAAAGAAACAGTAGTTATATTAGCTAAGATGGCGGATGTTTGGTCATTTTTTGTGTCTTGGACAGTGTTTATGCTTTGTCCATGTTCAGACTTCATTACAGAGTGTTCTCATTTCTGTCTTGATCCTTCACAGTCACAGAGTGGCCTTGTCTAATGTCCATATTCTGTGGAATTATTTATGTGTAATTGGAGAGCACCACAGCTTCACTGTAAGGGCCCAGCCAGCTTGGAGCAACAACAAGACCCACCTGATAATATCAGCCTACATGTCAGATGTTACTCTACTCACTGTAACCTCTGCCTCCCAGGTTCAAGTGATTCTCCTGCCTTAGCCTCCCAAGTAGCTGGGACTACAGGCATGGGCCACCATACCTAGCTAATTTTTGTAGTTTTAGTAGAGTCGGGGTTTCCCCATGTTGGTCAATCTGGTCTCGATCTCCTGGTCTCATCTGCCTCCCTTGGCCTCCCAGAGTGCTCATTTGTTTTGTATTTTCAGATTTTCTCTCATGACCATATATGTATGTATGTATTTGGTTTGTCTGTCTATATAGAATAGTCATCTGGCCGGGCGTGGTGGCTCATGCTTGTAATCCCAGCACTTTGGGAGGCTGAGGCAGGCGGACCACCTGAGGTCAGGAGTTCGAGACCAGCCTGACCAACATGGAGAAACCCCATCTCTACTAAAAATACAAAATTAGCTGGGCATGGTGGCGCATGCCTGTAATCCTAGCTACTCAGCAGGCTGAGGCAGGAGAATAGCTTGAACCCGGGAAGCAGAGGTTGTGGTGAGTTGAGATCGTACTATTGCACTCCAACCTGGGCAACAAGAGCAAAACTCTGTCTCCAGAAAAAAAAAAAAAATAGTCATCTGGTATAAATGGGGTGGGTAACAGAGAGGAGTCCTGCAGCTTCCAAGCACAAAGTTGTGAATATGGAAGAAGGAAAAAAAAACAGAAAAGACATTTCAATAGAGGTCAACTTTGGCCGAGCATGGTGGTTCACACCTGTAATCTCAGCACTTTGGGATGCCAAGGCGGACGAACCCCGCCTCCCGAGTAGCTGGGATTACAGACACGTGCCACCACACCTGGCTAATTTTTGTATTTTTAGGGAAATGAGGTTTCACCATGTTGGCCAGGCTGGTCTGGAACTCCTGACTTTGTGATCTGCCCACCTCGGCCTCTCAAAGTGCTGGGATTACAGGCGTGAGCCACCTTCCCTGTCCAAAAGCAACTTTTGTAGATTGTGGTTTAGACTGCTGCATAGTCAGTCCTCAGCCTCTGTCTGTGCCAACGGCAGAAGGGCTTTTGTTAGTTTATTCTCTTTGTCTTGAGAGTGCATTTTTGCTTCAATTCTTACTGTGTCCTGTTCTAAGACTTGGAACCTTATTGGGCAGAGCTGCCCAGGAGCAGGACCCACATGCAGCCTCCCTGTGCCCTGTCTGCCTGCGTCGGCCTGGTGCCCTCTCAAGAGGGCTATTAGCACTGCAATTTCACATCCTTATCTTAACCTCATCCTTCAGAGGTCATAAGTGTTTTTGTTTAAAAAACTTTGTTGATGGCTAAAGCAGGGCAGAGTGAGAGGAAGAGGAAGCACAATATCTAATCTCAGAGGGAAGAAGTCACAAGGTAGACTTCCTGCCCATGTATGTTGTTTGTAAGTCAACAAAGTGAGGAAAATTGGCATTTTTAATGTTTACCCTTTCTATTTCAGTTTGCTGGCTTTTGACTTTTAATTTCCCATATTGTTTTATATACAGTTTTCTCTTTCTCCTATTAACATCTGAAATATTATAAAGAGATTAGAATAAAGATGTTTAGTCCTGTTCTTAAAAGTCTGAAAAAAATTTGTGGGTCAAAGCAACTTCTTCGTATCTTTTGGGATCTAAGTTTCTTTTTTTTTTTTTGAGACAGAGTCTCGCTCTGCCGCCCAGGCTGGAGTGCAGTGGCCAGATCTCAGCTCACTGCAAGCTCCGCCTCCCGGGTTCACGCCATTCTCCTGCCTCAGCCTCCCAAGTAGCTGGGACTACAGGCGCCCGCCACCTCGCCCGGCTAGTTTTCTGTATTTTTTTTTTAGTAGAGACGGGGTTTCACCGTGTCGGCCAGGATGGTCTCGATCTCCTGACCTCGTGATCCGCCCGTCTCGGCCTCCCAAAGTGCTGGGATTACAGGCTTGAGCCACCGCGCCCGGCCACGGGATCTAAGTTTCATAAAAGAAGAGTGAGTGGGCCAGGTACGGTGGCTCACGCCTATAATCCCAGCACTTTGGGAGGCTAAGGCGGGTGGATCATGAGGTCAGGAGTTCGAGACCAGCCTGGCCAACATGGTGAAACCCCATCTCTACTAAAAATACCAAAAAAAATTAGCCAGGCATGGTGGTGGGTACTCAGCTACTCAGGAGGCTGAGACAGGAGAATCGCTTGAACCCAGGAGGCAGAGGTTGCAGTGAGCCGAGATTGCACCATTGCACTCTAGCCTAGGCAAGAAGAGCGAAACTCCATCTCAAAACAAAACAAAACAAAACAAGAAAGCATTAATGATTCTAAACTCTGATATGTAATTAAGAATAGATTTAAGAATAAAGTTGGTTGGGCATGGTGGCTCACGCCTGTAATCCCAGCACTTTGGGAGGCCGAGGTGGGTGGATCACCTGAGGTCAGGAGTTTGAGACCAGCTTGACCAGTATGGTGAAACCCTATCTCTACTGAAAATACCAAAATTGACCAGGCATGGTGGCGTGTGCCTATAGTCCCAGCTACTCGGAAGGCTGAGGCAGGAGGATGGCGTGAATCCAGTGAAGTGAGATCATGCCATTGCACTCCAGCCTGGACACAGAGTGAGACTCCATCTCCAAAAAAAAAAAAAAATAGATTTGTATGACCAAATGAAAATATTTGTTAAAATAAATATAGTAGCATGTCTTGAATTACTTTTTGAACCTGAGTATTTCATAACATATAATGCTTAATAAGAATTATAGGAAAATATCGGCCGGGCACAGTGGCTCACGCTTGTAACCCCAGCACTTTGGGAGGCCGAGGCAGGAGGATCACGAGGTCAGGAGATCGAGACCATCCTGGTGAACACGGTGACACCCCGTCTCTACTGAAAATACAAAAAAAATCAGCCAGGCGTGGTGGCAGGCGCCTGTAGTCCCAACTGCTCGGGAGGCTGAGGCAGGAGAATGGCGTGAGCCCGGGAGGCAGAGGTTGCAGTGAGCCAAGATCGCGCCACTGCACTCCAGCCTGGGCGACAGAGCGAGACTCCGTCTCAAAGAAACAAAAAGATTTATAGGAAAATATCAGTGTAAAGAAGCCATAACTTTTTTCAAATTTTAGTAAAATACTATAGATATATAACATAAAATTTATCATTTTCGCCATTTTTAAGTGTATGTTTCTGTGGCAGTAAGTACATTCACATTGTTGTGCAACCATCACCACTACTCATCTCCAGAACTTTTTCAGATTCCCAAACTGAAACTCCGTCCCCATTAAACACAAACTGCCCATTCCTTCTTCCTTAGCCCCTGGCAACCACCATTCTACTTTCTGTCTCTATACTTTGCCTATTACTAGGTACCTCATACAAGTAGAATCATACAATATTTGTGGGATAACTTTTTTTTTTCCCCTTTGAGACGGAGTTTTGCTCTTGATGCCCAGGCTAGAGTGCAATGGTGTGATCTTGGCTCACTGCAACCTCTGCCTCCCAGGTTCAAGTGATTCTCCTGCCTCAGCCTCCTAAATAGCTGGGGTTATAGGCACCTGCCACCACACCTGTATTTTTTTTTTTTTTTGAGACAATGTCTCGCTCTTGTTCCGTAGGCTGGAGTGCAATGGTGTGATCTCGGCTCACTGCAACATCTGCCTCCTGGGTTCAAACAATTCTCCTGCCTCAGTGTCCCGAGTAGCTGGGATTATGGGCACCTGCCACCACACCCAGCTAAGTTTTGTATTTTAGTAGAGATGGTGTTTCACCATGTTGGCCAGGCTAGTCTCAAACTCCTGAACTCAGGTGATCCGCCTGCCAAAGTGCTGGGATTACAGGCATGAGCCACCGCACCCGTCCTACACCAGTATTTTTAGTAGACACAGGGTTTCACCATGTTGCCTAGGCTGGTCTCGAACTCTTGACCTCAGGTGATCTGCCCGCCTTGGCCTCCCAGAGTGCTGGGATTACAGGCATGAGTCACCACGCCCGGCCTATAATTTCCTTAAGAGACTGTTTTCCTTCTTTTTCTAGTAATTCCTTTAGCTTAGCTTTCTGTAGTTACCAAATTATTTGAGATTTCCATTAAGGCCTTTATTAAAAAATAATATAGTATTATTGTAATATAACATTATTAAGAGAAAATGGCATAAAGAAAAAACAAATTAGTTTAAGCTTCTAAATACTTGATATTCTAGTACCATTTCAATAAATGGTTTTCTGAAATACTCATATTTTGTTTTATAAGTTCTTTATTATGTCATTTAAAATTCTTCTTGCCGGGCGCAGTGGCTCACGCCTGTAATCCCAGCACTTTGGGAGGCCGAGGCGGGCGGATCACGAGGTCAGGAGATCGAGACCATCCTGGCTAACACGGTGAAACCCCTTCTCTACTAAAAAATACAAACAGTTAACCGGGCATGATGACGGGCGCCTGTTGTCCCAGCTACTCGGGAGGCTGAGACAGGAGAATGGCGTGAACCGGGGAGGTGGAGCTTGCAGTGAGCTGAGATCGCACCACTGCACTCCAGCCTGGGCGACGAGCAAGACTCCGTCTCAAAAATAATAATAATAAAATAAAATAAAATTATTCTCATTGCTCTCACTTGAGAATAAATAGAATTTGTTTTAGTTCTTACTATAAGTCGGAAAGATTACCATATTTCAATGAAAGAATAGTTAAATTTCAATGATCCAAAGATTCCTTAGCCCTTATTTCTACTAATTAGAAAGTAATGTTGCTATAGAAACTTTTGGAGGTATCCTAGGTAGAGTACACCTCATGCCCTCAAAAAAAGGAGAGTTTGGCTGAGCGTGGTGGCTCGTGCCTGTAATCTCAGCACTTTGGAAGGCCGAGGTGGGTGGATCACAAGATCAGAGACCAGCCTGGCCAACATGGTGAAACCCATCTCTACTAAACATACAAAAAATTAGCTGGGCATGGTAGTGCACATCTGTAATCCCAGCTACTTGGTAGGCTGAGGGAGAAGAATCTCTTGAACCCTGGAGGGAAAGCTTGCAGTGAGCCAAGATCACTCCATCGCACTTTAGCCTGGGCCACAGGGTGAGACTCTGTCTCAAAAAAAAAAAAAAAAAAAAAGGCCGGGCGCGGTGGCTCAAGCCTGTAATCCCAGCACTTTGGGAGGCCGAGACGGGCGGATCACGAGGTCAGGAGATCGAGACCATCCCGGCTAACACGGTGAAACCCCGTCTCTACTAAAAATACAAAAAACTAGCCGGGCGAGGTGGCGGGCACCTGTAGTCCCAGCTGCTCAGGAGGCTGAGGCGGGAGAATGGCATGAACCCGGGAGGCGGAGCTTGCAGTGAGCTGAGATCCGGCCACTGCACTCCAGCCTGGGCGACAGAGCGAGACTCCGTCTCAAAAAAAAAAAAAAGGAGGACAGTTTGTTACTTTCTTTCGAGGGTATTTGAAATTATTTTTCTAAAGGTTTAATATTCTAAGAATTAGGAAACTTCTGAGAGTATCTAAATGTATAACAATGAATTCATTTTCTTAAGCTCATACCCCACCTCATTTATTTATTGTGTTCCTTTATATGCTGAGCTTTCTTTCACAAAAGATTTTTCTTAAACAAAGGGTATGCTAAGAATAGAAAGCTGACAATTGCTCCCACTATGCAAATGTGAGAAAAATTCCTCCTCTGCTGGGCACTGTGGCTCACACCTGTAATCCCAGCACTTTGGGAAGCCGAGGCGGGTGGATCACGAGGCAGGCAGATCACGAGGTCAGGAGTTTCAGACCAGCCTGACCAATATGGTGAAACCCCATCTCTACTAAAATACAAAAATTATCCAGTGTGGTGGCGCATGCCTGTAATCTCAGCTACTCAGGGGGCTGAGGCAGGAGAATCACTTGAACCTGGGAGGCGGAGGTTGCAGTGAACCGAGATTGCACCACTGCACTCCAGCCTGGCAACAGAGCGAGACACAAAAAGGAAAAATTCCTCTGGGTCCTCACAAAGAGAACACTAAGATGTGATGCACAATGTCTTTAATAATATTTCTGACATAAACACAATAAGCCTCTTGGGACTGAGGCTTGTCGTTTTCTTAATATAAACTGAGGGTATTACTCAAAGCCAGTTCATTGAACACAATTTGATGAAGGTCCAAGAAATGCATTCTGAGGGTGCACAGGACCTCATGGAGGTCCGGCTTAATCCAAGGGTAGAATTTAGATATTGAGAAGTATAAAATAATTGTCTTCCTATGATTGAGCTTTTGATTAAAACAGGACACTAGATAGTTTGAGATTAGATTGTCTAACAGCACGTGGAGTGTCCTTAGGGAAGATCCGTACAGCTAATGTGACAGTGTGACAGTTGAGGTAAGTTGATAGATTCTTAAAATTACAGAAAGCACCTAATAAGGGCTCCTACCTAATGTGGCAGCCCACCACCACAGCAAGAAAGTCTATGCTAGTCTTCATTTTAAGAAATCACTATTATATGTTCACTGATGCCCCCCTTCCCTCTCAAATATAGCACAAAATTGTATATACTCATCTGGAGATAAGATACTGGTTTCTTATTATCAAAAATATTAAATAAATAATAAAGTTAACAAACTTCCATAAAGGCCATTCAGTTGCAAATCTGAACTTTAAAACTCAGGTTTTCCAATTCCTCGTCCAGTGTTATTTCCACTTTTTAGCTCTTTTTACTGAAGTGTGATATACCTACAGAAAAGTGGTAAATGTAAAGTAGATTTAGAGAGTCAAGAAAAAAATTAAAAAGTCGTAAATGTCCAGCTCCATGAATTGTTACAAACAAAGTCTCTAGATCAAGAAAGAGAACACTCCAAGTCTAATTCATAGAATTATGAAGTAGAATGGTGACTGCCAGGGATTGGGAGGCGGGGGCAGGAGGAATGAGGAGTTACTGTTTAATGGATGCATTGTTTTCTTTTGGGAAGATAGAAAAGTTCTGGAGCTGGATAGGGGTGATACAACAATGCGGATGGACTTAATGTCACTGACCTGTACACTGAAAAATGGTTGAAATGGTCAGTTTTTTGTATGTTTTGCCACAATAAAATAGAACATTCCCACACCTACAAAAGCTGCCCTTCTGCTTCCAGTCACTACCCACTCCTACCTGCCCCCAGGATTGACCACTATCCTGACTCAGTTGAAAATTGTTCACACTAAAAGATGCTTAGCAATCCTACATTCTGACCCTTTAGTTTTACTACTCAGAGGAAAAAGCACAAGGTTGTTTGCCTAAGATCATAGTTTGGGTCCCAGGTCAAAATGGATTGAATGGGAAATTAACTGTTTCTTGAACCTGTGGTAGATAACATGTCCATTTTATTCAGTGATAGCAACTAACAGATGTATAATTTATGCAGTTCTTGAATATGCCCTGCAGGGATGCAGTAAGAGGCTGGTATGTGAGTGTGGGCAGAGCAACAGGTAACTAGTGCACAAGGCCGGCAACTCCAGTCCTCTCAGCCAGGTCACCGAACCCTGTGCCTGGAGCACTTTGCCAGGCTGACGCTTTACACTAAGAAAAGCTTACTGGGCAGGTGCTGTGGCCCACACCTGTAATCCCAGCACTTTGGGAGGCCAAGGTGGACAGATCACTTGAGCTGAGGAGTTTGAGATCAGTCTGGGCAACATCGTGAAACCCCATCTCTACAAAAAATACAAAAATTAGCCAGGTGTGGTAGTGGGTGCCTGTAGTCCCAGCTACCCAAGAGGCTGAGGTGGGAGGAGCGCTTGAGCCCGGGAGGTGGAGGTTTTAGTAACCCAGGATTGCGCCACTGCACTTCAACCTGGGTGACAGAGCCAGACTCTGTCTCAAAGAAAAAAAAAGAGAAAAGCTTAATGGCTTGTGTTTATTCACTTTTGTGTGTGTTTCTTCTTTTCTTTTTTTTTTTTTTTTTGAGACCAAGTCTCCATCACCCAGGCTGGAGTGCAGTGGTATGATCTCAGCTCACTGCAGCCTCCACCTCCCAGGTTCCAGTGATTCTCCTGTCTCAGCCTTCCGAGTAGCGGTGATTACAGGCACATGCCACCATGCCCAGCTAATTTTTGTTTTAGTAGAGACAGGGTTTCACCACGTTGGCCAGGCTGGTCTCAAACTCCTGACCTCAGGTGATTCGCCCTCCTCGGCCTCTCAAAGTGCTGGGATTACAGGTGCGAGCTGCCGCGCCCGGCAATGTTTCTTCTTAAAATAGTTATTTAATAATATAATATTTGCCACTCAGGAAAGAACATATGCAATGTATATGTAAGTTATGAATCAGAATAATAAGCAAATACTCATAAGCTTACCATCTAACTGTCACACATTTTAAATAATTAAAAACTGTTTTGATTGGGTGCAGTGGCTTATGTCTGTAATCCCAGCATTTTGGGAGGCTGGGGCAGGAGAATTGCTTGAGGCCAGGAGTTTGAGACAAGCCTAGGCAACATAGCAAGACCCCATCTCCAAAAAAAAGCAGACCCGGTAGCTCACACCTGTAATCCCAGCACTTCGGGAGGCTGAGGTGAGCAGATCACCTGAGGCTAGGAGTTTGAGACCAGCCTGGCCAAACCCCGTTTCTACTAAAAATACAAAAAATTAGCCAGGCGTGGTGGCATGCGCCTGTAGTCCTAGCTACTCAGGAGTGCAGTGGTGCGATCTTGGCTCAGGCCTAGCCAGGCATGGTGGCATGTAGTTCCAGCTCCTCCAGAGGCTGAGGTAGAAGGATCTCTTGTGCCCAGGAGGTCAAGTCTGTTGTGGTTGTTCCACTGCACTCCTGCCTGGGCGACAGAGCAAGACCCTGGGGGAAAGACAAAGCTCGTTTTGTTTGCCTCTGCAGTTTGTCACTAAAAATATTATTAAACATAATGTATGCAAGCAAGGTACTGGGTTAAGTGTTAAAACTCTGGGTTGGTTTGTTTTCTCTACATCCAGTCTCATGAGAAATTCTGAGTTCTGAGTTGCAACATACTTGTCATTGCTAATGTCTCTTGAAATGAGCTGAAGGGGAATTGGCACCAAAATCAGGATTGAGTGTTAGATAAATGATTAAGAAAGAATATACTGAGCTCAGAGGACTTTGTGCTTTTATTATAGAGCAAATACTGCTCCTTCTCTCCTGGCCAGGTTCAGTATTATTTCTCCCGTCCTAGCCAGCCTCACACCAACACTAAGCATTGCTTAAGTATTTGCCATATTTAAGCTGGAAAGGAAATGTGTTTCTTCACCTTTGGAAAGATCGAGGTGCTGGCTTTCATTCTTGTTGATGCTTAGTATTTGCTGCAACTGTACACAAATTCCTCAAACTTCATGAGCATAAATTGTTTGCCTTTAGCTTTCTCAAGTTTGGAATCTGCTTCTTAGCCTCATTTCTCAACATTGAAATTTGTATAAATCTTAACAGCACTGGTCTGGAAGTCAGTTATACTCATTTAGTCAAACAGCCGTTATTAAGAAGCTATTATGTAGATGAATATGGTCTTTATCTTTATTTTGAGACTCAGTCTCACTCTGTCGCCCAGGCTGGAGTGCAGTGGCGTGATCTCTGCTCACTATAACCTCCACCTCGAGGGCTTAAGCAGTTCTCATGCCTCAGCCTCCTGAGTAGCTGGGACTACAGGTGTGTACCATAACGCCCGGCTAATTTTTTTTTTTTTTTTT
>NC_037668.1:141481015-141501015 GCF_003255815.1 Theropithecus gelada
TTTTTTTTTTTTTTTTCTTTTTTTCTCCAGACAGGGTTTCCCTCTTTCACCCAGGCTGGAGTACAGTGGCATGATCATGGCTCACTGTAGCCTTTACTTCCTTTACTTCCTTTGTTGAGAAACAATCCTCTGACCTCAGCCTCCCGGATAGCTGGGACTACAGGTGCACGCCACCATGCCCAGCTAATTTTTTAAAAAAATTCTTGTAGTTATGGGGTCTTGCCATATTGCCCAGGCTTGTCATGAACTCTGAGCTTAAGTAGTCCCTCACGCCTCAGCCTCCCAAACTGCTGGGATCACAGGTGTGAGCCACCATGCCTGGCCCTTTTTTCCCCTATTATGTCCTTCTAATGTAGCAGTGATTCTCAATGAAGAGAAATTCATCACCCTTCATCAGGAGGGGTGGTGAGATGCAGATGTAAATGCCCCTACCTTCCGTTAAATAGGATGTGCCTCACCCCCTAGTTAGGAATCAAATCCATACCAGTCTTTATTTAAATGATGTGGCCAGGCACGGTGGCTCAACGCCTGTAATCCAAGCACTTTGAGAGGCCGAGGTGGGTAGATCACGTGAGTTCAGGAATTGGAGACAAGCCTGGCCAACATGGTGAAACCTTGTCTCCACCAAAAATACAAAAATTAGCCGGGCATGGTAGCGCATGCCTGTAATCCCAGCTACTAGGGAGGCCAAGACAGGAGAATTGCTTGAACCCAGGGGGTGGAGGTTGCAGTGAGCTGAGATCGTGTCAGTGCACTCCAGCCTGGGCAACAGAGCAAGACTCCATCTCAAAAATAAATAAATAAATAAAATTAAAAATAAAGAAATGACCTTACTGCTTAGGGGACTACTTCTTGAGTAGTTTACTGCTTTGAGGGTGGGAGCAGTGGCTCACAGCTATAATCCTAGCCCTTTGGGAGGCCAAGGCGGGCAGATTGTTTGAGGCCAGAAGTTTGAGACCAGCCTGGGCAACATAGTAAGACCCCGTCTCTACAAAAAATAATAACAGCTTTAAGTGCTCAAATCTGAAAAGATTTTCAGTAACAGAGGTAGTTTTGGTGGCGGAACTTGCCCTGGTCTAAATCTTTTGGATATACCAAGTAGGCTGTCAGCCTGTGAAGGGGTTAGGGCTAAAGTTGAATGGTGCACATTTTGGATTTTCTTGCCACTATAATCACTGTTTGAGAGATACTACACCACTACAGTCTTTAGCTGTCTGTTTGCGTTAGTTAATGATGTCTCCACCAATGTTAGATTTCATACTGGGGGAAGGAATGAATACCCCAGCGGGCATGTGATTATTAAATAATGTTATAACCCTAACATTTAGCCAACAAAACACCAGATTCAGTTAAAAATTTAAGCTCTGTGGGTCTTTACTTTTATATAGTATGTGTCTGAGGCAGGAGAATCACTCAAACCCGGGACGCGGAGGTTGCAGTGAGCCAAGATTGTGCCACTGCACTCCAGCCTAGGTAACAGAGCGAGACTCCATCTCAAAAAAAAAAAAAAATTATATAGTATGGGGATTATCAACATTATATAATAAGTTTGATGTCCAGAGATGAGGTTTTTTTAAAAAAATTCATTTTTTGTTTTCATCTTTTCTTTCCAAGACTTCTGAATAATAGAAGTGAGGTTTTTATCCCCAAATTCAAACTCTCAAAGAATCTCTAAGAATCCTGTTTCAGCTGTAAAGTAGTGAAACTCCAGTCAGCATGAGTGTCTTTCATTTAACTCAGAACTGTGCTGACTCAGCATATTACTATGTGAAATAATTAAATAAGTGAAGGCCTGTTTGTATTTGTCATATTTTAAGTAACTTATGATGTGTTCATTCAGTTTTAACTTGAGTCAGCTGCATTAAAGACTTTCCAGGGTTTGTATTTTTCCCTTCTGAACTTGGAGCCGTAAGTGACTTTTTTGGGGTTTTTTTGAGACAGGGTCTCACTCTGTCACCCAGGCTCACTATAGCCTATGCCTCCCAGGCTCAAGCAATTCTGCCATCTCCACCTCCCAAAGTGCTGGAATTACAGGCAGGACCCACTGCGCTCAGCCCATAAATGACTTTTTAATAAGCTTACTTTAGACCTTATGTAATACATGAATATGCTAGTCAGCACTTTAGCCTTTTATGCATTGTATTGTTTCCTCCATCATTTCCTTTCTTCTTGAGTTTAGTTTTTTGTTTTTGTTTTTGTTTTTTAATTGGGACAGAGTCTCACTCTGTCGCCCAGGCTGCAGTGCAGTGGTGCGATCTTGGCTCACTGCAACCTCCACCTCTCGGGCTCAAGTGATTCTCCCACCTAAGTGGCGTGAGCCACTGCACCTGGCCTAGAAATATCTTAGGTAAAAGCTAAGAGCAGGCTGGACGCGGTGGTTCACGCCTGTAATCCCAGCACTTTGGGAGGCTGAGGCGGGCAGATCACGAGGTCAGGAGATCGAGACCATCTTGGGTAACACGGTGAAACCCTGTCTCTACTAAAACTACAAAAAGTTAGCCAGGCGTGGTGGCGGGCGCCTGTAGTCCCAGCTACTCGGGAGGCTGAAGCAGGAGAATGGCATGAACCCGGAAGGCGGAGCTTGCAGTGAGCCGAGATCACGCCACCGCACTCCAGCCTGGGCTACAGAGCGAGACTCTGTCTCCTAAAAAAAAAAAAAAAAAGGTGGGCCGGGTGCGGTGGCTCAAGCCCGTAATCCCAGCACTTTGGGAGGCCGAGACTGGCGGATCACGAGGTCAGGAGATCGAGACTAGCCTGGCTAACACGGTGAAACCCCGTCTCTACTAAAAAAATACAAAAAACTAGCCGGGCGAGGTGGCGGGCGCCTGTAGTCCCAGCTACTTGGGAGGCTGAGGCAGGAGAATGGCGTAGACCCGGGAGGCGGAGCTTGCAGTGAGCTGAGATCCCGGCCACTGCACTCCAGCCTGGGCGACAGAGCCAGACTCCGTCTCAAAAAAAAAAAAAAAAGCTAAGAGCTCTTTCCTACTGATTCATAATCAATTTATTTCTCATCTTTATTGGTCGCTTTCTTTCCTCATTATTTAATATATGACTTATATGGGTTTTTTCTGGGATTTTGCAGTATCTAGGAATATAAATCACTATTATTTTATTGTAGGGGCGCAGATCTCTCTGCTTTGGTAAGAGAAGCTTCTATCTGTGCCCTGAGACAGGAAATGGCAAGACAGAAGAGTGGAAATGAAAAAGGTACGATTCTCTCCAGAATCTCTCAATTCTGATTATGATACTATTGCCCTGGAAAATGACCATTTTCTAGTGTCTATTATCTATGATATTAAAGCTAACGTTTTTCTAATGAGACTGTTAGAAGCTGTTCTAAAATATTAGGTAACCTCTGTTGCTGACAATTATAATAATAGCAAAGTTATTTAGTACTGCTCTAATAAAGAGTACTGTCCCTATAGGCAAATGGATCCATTCACTGTCTTCATCATGAGTTTGGGCTGCTTATCAATTCTGGAAAACCTTATTCTTTTGCTAAGGTGATATCTACTTACCTGTTAAAATGCGGCCTAAATTGGAGATCTTAGAAAATACACAAGATAAGTGAAATTTGGAATAACTTTCCATATATTGAGACTTTCCTTTCAAAATACAAACTCTGTGTATTGTATTATGTGATGCTTTGGGGTCGTCTCAACAGCTTTGCACCATCCTTCACATTTGACAGTGTCTTTAATTTTGCTATTTGAGTGCATATGCGGAAAAAAAATTGTCTGCTGGGTGTGGTGACTCACATCTGTAATCCCAGCACTTTGGGAAGCTGAGGCAGGAGGATTGCTTGAGCCCAGGAGTTTGAGAGCAGCCTGCACGAAAAACCAAGACGCCATCTCTATAAAAAATTTAAAAAATTAAACTGGCATGGTGGTACATGCCTATAGTCCTAACTACTTGGGAGAGTGAGGCCCAGGAGTTTGAGGCTGCAATGAGCTATGATTGCACCACTGCACTCCAGCCTGAGTGACAGAGCAAAACCCTGTCTCTTTTTTTTTTTTTCCGGACATGGAGTCTTGCTCTGTGGCCCAGGCTGGAGCGCAGTGCCACGATCTGGCTCACTGCAACCTCCACCTCCTGGTTCAAGCGATTCTCCTGCCTCAGTCTCCCGAGTAACTGGGATTGCAGGCGTGTGCCACCACACCCAGTTAATTTTTTTTATATTTTTAGTAGAAACGGGGTTTCACCATATTGGTCAGGCTGGTCTCAAACTCATCTCGTGATCCACCCACCTCGGCCTCCCAAAGTGCTGGGATTATAAGCCTGAGCCACCACACCCGACCTAAAGCTCCCTTCTAATCCAGTGCTGAGATATTTTATATATAAAATATTCTATGATATTATGGTTCCATAAGATCTCATTGTGTGTTGCATACTCTTAAATATTAATACTATGGAATCCTACATTCTATTCCCAGTTAAATTTATTTGAATTATCTGAGTAATTCTGGTTCTTCTTCATAAACATCACCTTTAAGTTAAACAATGCAAAGAGGCCTACAAAAAGTACCAACTTATGAGTGGCAGGTCTCTTTGGGTGGTTTTGGATTAAAATCTGATGAGCAGAATATATCTGGCTAGAATACTGTTCTGAAAAAGAATAGAGCCCATCTCAACACTGATCTCTTTAGTGGACCCCTTGAAAGCTTCGAAGTCTTTCTTTTTTTTTTTTTTTTTGAGACGGAGTCTCGCTCTGTCGCCCAAGCTGGAGTGCAGTGGCGGGATCTCAGCTCACTGCAAGCTCCGCCTCCCAGGTTCACGCCATTCTCCTGCCTCAGCCTCCCGAGTAGCTGGGACTACAGGCGCCCACCACCTTGCCCAGCTAGTTTTTTGTATTTTCTTTTTTAGTAGAGACGGGGGTTTCACTGGGTTAGCCAGGCTAGTCTCGATCTCCTGACCTCGTGATCCGCCCATCTCGGCCTCCCAAAGTGCTGGGATTACAGGCTTGAGCCACCGCATCTGGCCAACTTCGAAGTCTTTCAAAGGAAGTTAAGTTCTAAGTCGGTTAGCATACCATACTGAGATGTGTATATTTGTGCATTTGCTCCATAGGTGAACTCAAGATTAGTCATAAGCATTTTGAAGAAGCTTTCAAGAAAGTAAGATCATCTATATCAAAAAAGGTAAGCAATGCTGTTAAATGTATAAAAGAAATGAGAATTTTAGACCAGTAGATATGACCTCATGAATTAAACTCTTTTACAGATTGTTTTGTATACTACTTGTACTTCCTAAAAAAAGAAATTACATGGTTCATTTTGATCTGAGAACAAGCAAAATAATTGCCTTTGTGAGAATGTTCTTGAGAGATTTTAATTTTATATGTTTCTTAGGGACTGGAGCACAGTTTTCCTAACTAGATTCTCTAACAACTATTTATTCAGAGAGAGAATGACCTCTTCTGCCTCCACAATCTCAGAATTTTTAATCATCTAATTCAAGTATCATTTGACCTACTCTACCCTTTTTGACAAATGGCTTTGTATTTCTTGGAGCTAGACTGTACCCAAACTAAGCCACAGGGACTTACCCATACATTTCAGGGAAATAAAAACTTCTTCACCATAGGTGGGAGAAGGGTTAAAAAAAATCACTCTGGAGCTGGGCACAGTGGCCCATGCCTGTTATCTCAGCTACTCAGGAGGCAGAGGTGGGAGAATGGCTGGAGCCTAGGAGTTCAAGATCAGCCTGGGAAACATGGTGAGACCCTGTCTCTACAAAAAAAATTAAAACTTAGCCAGACATGGTGGCATGCCCCTATAGTCCCAGCTACTTAGGAGGTTGAGGCAGAAGGATTACTTGAGCCCAGGAGGTTGAGGCTACATTGAGCCACGATCACACCATTGTACTCCAGCCTCAGTTACAGAACAAAGCCTTGTCTCAAAAACAAACAAATAAACACAGAAGAAAAACACACTTCAAGTATTTCTTTGGGATAAATACACAGGAGTGGAATTGCCACCCAATATTTAAAATGTTAATTTGCCAGGCGTGGTGGCTCACACCTGTAATCCTGGCACTTTGGGAGGCTGAGGTGGGCAGATCACGAAGTCAGGAGTTCGAGACCAACCTGGCCAATATAGTGAAATCCCATCTCTACTAAAAATACAAAAATTAGCTGGGTGTGGTGGTGCACACCTGTAGTCCTAGCTACTTGGGAGGCTGAGGCAGAAGAATCACTTGAACCTGGGAGGCAGAGGTTGCAATGAGCCAAGATCGCACCACTGCATGCCAGCCTAGGCGACAGATCAAGACTCAGTCTCAAAAAAAAAAAAAAAAAATTTAATTTGACCACAGTGAGATTCTACTACACACCTACCACAATGACTAAAATTTAAAAGACTGGCAACACTAAATAGTGGCAAGGATATGAAACAGCTGGAACTTTTTTTGTTGTTTTTGAGACAAGAGTTTTGCTCTTGTTGCCCAGGCTGGAGTGCAATGGCATGATCGCAACTCACCACAACCTCCACCTCCTGGGTTCAAGCTATTCTCCTGCCTCAGCCTCCTGAGTAGCTGGGATTACAGGCATGCGCCACCATGCCCGGCTGATTTTTTGTATTTTTAGTAGAGAAAGGGTTTCTTCATGTTGTTCAGGCCGGTCTCCAACTCCCAACCTCAGGTGATTCACCTGCCTCAGCCTCCCAAAGTACTGGGTTACAGGTGTGAGCCACCAAGCCTGGCCTGGAACTCTTACACATTGTTGCTGAAAATGTAGATAAACCACACTGGAAAACATTCTGGCAATTTCTTTTTTTTTTTTTTTTTGAGATGGTGTCTCGCTCTGTCGCCCAGGCTGGAGTGCAGTGGCGGGATCTCAGCTCACTGCAAGCTCCGCCTCCCAGGTTCACGCCATTCTCCTGCCTCAGCCTCCCGAGTAGCTGGGACTACAGGTGCCCGCCACCTTGCCCGGCTAGTTTTTTGTATTTTTTTTTTAGTAGAGGCGGGGTTTCACCGTGTTAGCCAGGATGGTCTCAATCTCCTGACCTCATGATCCGCCCATCTCGGCCTCCGAAAGTGCAGGGATTACAGGCGTGAACCACCGCACCTGGCCCATTCTGGCAATTTCTTATGAACAGTAATATAGTGTAAGAAGCTTCTACTTTCCCGGCCTGGCACAGTGGCTCATGTTGCAGCACACCAACATTTTACATGTATATATATGTAACAAACCTGCATGTTGTGCACATGTACCCTAGAACTTAAAGTATAAAAAAAAAAAAAGAAAAGAAACCCCATCTCTACTAAAATACAAAAACTTTGCCAGGCATGGTGGTGCACACCTGTAGTCCCAGCTACTCAGGAGACTGAGGCAGTGGAATCCCTTGAACCTGGGAGGCAGAGATTGCAGTGAGCCGAGATTGCGCCACTGCACTCCAGCCTGGACAACAGAGTGAGACTCTGTCTCAGAGAAAAAGAGAAGCTTCTGCTTTTGCCTCCTTTCCGTCTGGATTCAGTGTAGTTTAGAATTGTGCTTTCTTCACTAATTAGATAGACATAAGAATCTTTTGACCTAATATTTTAGGAAAACTTCAGTCAACAATTGTGAGAGTCATGGGAGTCCCCTGTGGAAAGAAGCATGTATAGGACTTAGATTAGGATTTAGATGCAGGAAAGTAAAATGTCACCTCTCTTTAATAGTAAATTAGTCAGCAAGAGCTACTATGACAAAGTACCACAGACTGGGTGGCTTAAAAAATGGAAAATTTATTTTCTCACAGTTCTGGAGAGTATTGGGCAGGGTTGGTTCTTCTGGAGCCTTTGTCCTCACTGACGGCTGTCTCCTCCCAGCGTGTGCACGTGCTCTTCCCTCTGTGCACATGCTCTTCCCTCCTGTGCCCTAATCCCCTCTTTTTGTAAGGACACCAGTCATATTGGATAAGAGTCCACCTGTATGACCTCATTTTAATCCAGTCTCCTCTACCAAGACCCTCTCTCTCCAGTTAGAATCACATTCTGAGGTCCTGCGGTGAGGACTGCAGCATGTGAATTTTGGGGGGCACCATTCAGCCCATAGCAAGCAGTGATGGGCTCTGTATTCTGTGTTCTCCCTCCTTACAGGATCAAATCATGTATGAACGTTTGCAGGAGTCCCTCAGCCGGTGACGTCTCCAGCAGCTGGCTTAGAGGAGCCCATCAAGCTGGCAGAGAATCCCCCACACGCTCTGAAGGACCTGCTTTCAGCTGGACACAGGTGCGGCCTCATGTAAATATTTTATTTTCAAGTGAATGAGGCCAAGCTGAAGCTGAAGATTCTTCCCATCTGGCCAGCCTTGTGTGAAAATGCCTTCTTCCTCTTTAAGAAAAGGAAAATTTTTAAACTGCTGAAATAAAATGACTGTTACATTTTTCAAATAAAACTTTTACTTTGAACTATTTTGACTATACAGAAAAGGTACACAGAACTCCTTCCCCGCCCTCCGCAACCATCTCCTACATAACCCTTCATCAAAGTCAGGAAATTAATACATGGAAACATCGCTGCCATCTCCATTCAGTCCTCCTCCATTCAAGTTTCTCTAGTTGTCCTGATAATGGCCTTTAAAACAGGTCCCTATCCCCAGGTTGGAGACCGGTACCTATCTGTCTCCTGTTAGGAACCAGGACGTACAGTGGGAGGTTAGTGGTGGGCAAGCGAGCATTACTGCCTTAGCTCCACCTCCTGGTAGATCAGCGGCAGCATTAGACTTTCATAGAAGCGTGAACCCTATTGTGAACTGTGCACTTGAGGGACCTAGGCTGTACGCTCCTTATGAGAATCTTATGCCTGATGATCTGAGGTGGAACAGTTTCTTTCTGAAACTACCTCCCCCAGCCCCATCTGAGGGAAAATTATCTTCCATGAAACCAGTGCCTGGTGCCAAAAAGGTTGGGGACCGCTGCTTTAAAAGGAGGCCACTGCAGTTAGTTGCTACGTTCTTTAATCTCTTTTTTTTTTTTTTTTTTGAGACGGAGTCTCGCTCTGACGCCCAGGCTGGAGTGCAGTGGCCGGATCTCAGCTCACTGTAAGCTCCGCCTCCCGGGTTTACGCCATTCTCCTGCCTCAGCCTCCCGAGTAGCTGGGACTACAGGCGCCCGCCACCTCGCCGGGCTAGTTTTCTGTATTTTTTAGTAGAGATGGGGTTTCACCGTATCAGCCAGGATGGTCTCGATCTCCTGACCTCGTGATCCACCCGTCTCGGCCTCCCAAAGTGCTGGGATTACAGGCGTGAGCCACCGCGCCCGGCGAATCTCTTTTAAGTGTGGAACAGTTCTTCAGGTTTGACTTTTGACACTTGTGAAGGTTTCAGGCCAGTTACTTTGTCAAATGCCTTCAGTGAGAATGTGTCTGATGTTTTCCTTGTGATTACACTCAAGTTATACATCTTTGGCAGATTACAAAGTGACACTGTGCACTCCTCATGTGGCATGCGATTTCAGTTTGTCCTGTTACTCATGATGTTCACTGTGATCACTTAAGGTAGTTCTACCAGGCTTCTCACACTATAAAGTTACTCCTCACTCTTTTTTTTCACTTTGTAATGTATGTGTATTTTATGGGAAGTTACTTTGAAACTCTATATAGTCCATTCCTCATCAAACTCAAGTATTACTATTTTTAATATATTATCTTTTATTATCATTATGATATTCAAACTGTCCCAGATTTGACTCTCCTTTGGCCTCTATATATGTCTGATGAGTCCCTAGGCAATACTTTGTAAAGGGCTTGATTTTTGCTGTGTTTAATCTCAACTTGTCATTTACGGTGTTGCTCACAATATATCCTGAAGCTATATATAGATGGGTCTGGTTACCTACTTTTCTTCTTAAATTTTTACTTCACTTCATTCTACAGAAATTTTTAGGCTGCTTTTAAGAATGTGGGCCAGGCACAGTGGCACATGCCTGTAATCCTAGCATTTTCGGGAGGCCTAAGTGGGAGGATCACTTGAGTTCAGGAGTTCGAGACCAGCCTGGGCAACATAGTGAGACCCCCATCTCTACAAAAAAAAAAAAAATTTTTTTTTTACAAGGCCAGGCACGGTGGCTTATGCCTGTAATCCCAGCACTAGGCCAAGGCAGGCAGATCGCCTGAGGTCAGAGTTCTTGACCAACCTGGCCAACTTGGTGAAACCCCATCTCTACTAAAAATATGAAATTTAGCCGGGTTTGGTGGCAGGCACCTGTAATCACAGCTACTCAGGAAGCTGAGGCAGGAGAATCGCATGAACCTGGGAGGCAGAGGTTGCAGTGAGCCAAGATGGCACCATTACACTCCAGCCTGGGCAACAGAGCGAGACTTGATCTCAAAAAAAAAGGAAAAAAAAAAATTTACAAAAATGTGATGAAAAAATGTTACTAAACACAAATCAGAGTTGCAAAGGTCAATAAAACACAGTCCTTTTTTTTTTTTTTTTTGTGGGAGAGTGTATCTGTTTTGCCCCCTGGAGTACAGTGGCGCAATCTCAGCTCACTGCAAGCTCCACCTCCCGGGTTCAGGCCATTCTCCTGCCTCAGCCTCCTGAGTAGCTGGGACTACAGGTGCCCACCACCACGCCTGGCTAATTGTTTGTATTTTTAGTAGAGACGGGGTTTCACCATGTTAGCTAATATGGTCTCGATCTCCAGACCACGTGATCCGCCTGCCTTGGCCTCCCAAAGTGCTGGGATTACAGGCCTGAGCCACTGTGCCCGGCTGACACAGTCCTTTTTTTGAGGAGTTCGCAGAAGGATTCAGACATCTCAGCAGAGTATGACCATGCCCAGTGAAAGGGCATGAAGAAGAGGGTACCTTAGGACACCAGAAGAAGGAGCACCAAAAAAGAAAACAAAGGCAAATCAGGATCACATACTAAAGGTAGGTGATTAAGAATGAAGGGAAGCTGGGCGCGATGGCTCAGGCCTGTAATCCCAACACTTCAGGAGGCCAAGGCGGATGGATCACGAGGTCAAGAAATCAAGACCATCCTGATCAACATGGTGAAATCCCGTCTCTACTAAGAATACGAAAATTAGCTGGGTGTGGTGGCACGCACCTGTAGTCCCAGCTACTCGGGAGGCTGAGGCAGGAGAATTGCTTGAACTGAACTGTACTCCACTGTACTCCAGCCTGGTGACAGAGTGAGACTCTGTCTCAAAAAAAAAAAAAAAAAAATTGAAGGGAAAATTGGAATATGCACCAGCAGGTCTTAAATTTGAGGAGTAGATTGGACTCTGCTTGACATCCACCCAATCCTGAGAAACACAGGTATATCATAGATGTGGGTTATGAGAAAAAGCAAAAATCTTCTTGACAATTAAATGTTAGGTCTAAGTATCCAACTTGCTGGTAGTTTAGCTTAACCTCGACATAAAATTGAGTGCATAAGAGAGCAGATTGGCTGCATGTTCGTTGGCTTTGCCAGTCAGGTATGGTACAGGTTGAACAGCAGGCAGATACTGCGACAGCTAGTGTGACAGCGGATGTTGCCAGCACTTCTGCAAATGGAAGGGAAGATCATATTTTTCAGCATGATCTGTGTACTACACACTGCCAAATGTTATCTTCTTTAACACTCCCAACTCATACTAGGGATCAAAGAGCATTATCCCCATTTCATCAAAAAGAAAAAGGTTCAGAGCTTGTTCAAGGGGACTCGCGGAACAGTCAATTCTGGTCTACGGTGGTCTAACTTTTATTTCTTTTATTGAAAAAGATCCAGTCCTCTGTTCAGAAACTCCCGGAATTATATCCTCTGTTCTAGCACTGTCAAAGATTTAGCCATTTCATTAAACACTTTGTACTGAGCATTACTGACATAATGGTGAACAAACTCAGAACTTAATGCCCAGTGTGGTGTGTGTGGCAGAGAGCTTATCGCCCCATAATGTCCATTCTTTCCTTCTACCTTTTAGTAAGAAGGGCTCTTGCTGCCAGGAAAGTGACTAACAAACATCTGGCTAGTATAATATAAACAGAAGTGATGGGAACAGCTTCTGGTTACATCCTTATAAGGAAGTGACTTGGGTTGCATTAACCCATCATTAACTCAGGGCAGCCTACATTAAACTCACACAGCTTCTCCCAGAAGTGAAGACCTTGGCTATGTCCTTGAAAAGTCATAATTTGTTTAAAAAAGAAGGTGCTGCCTGTCATTTTAACTCCATGCTGCCCTTCCCGGGGCTAGAGAGTGATGAGCTGATGATGAACCTGTTTTGGCCTTGTAAATGGAGACAACATCCTAGGGAATGACAAAGTAATAAAACACAAGGAACCAGGATCGTGGGCAACCCTTGTGGCAGTTTCCTCACCCCTCAGATGGTCGATTTGCCTGACTTGTGTGTGTGAGATCTTTATGTTGCTTAAGCCATTTATATTTTGGTCTCTGTGAAAGGAGCCAAATATCCAAATTAATACAGCATTCAGACAGGTAAAGAGACAGTCACAAAACAGTGTGAAAAGGGTTGAAAAGGGATAAGAATAGTCACCAAGCAAAGAGCACAGGGCAGGAGCAGCTAGTCCATAATTGGAATTGGAAAGTTCTCCCAAGAATGCAATGTGTCAGCGGAATCCTGAAGGCCAAGGAGCTGAAGGAAGGAGGTAAATGACCTGAGCAGAGAACAAAGGCCTGGACGAGGGAGGGGCTGGTGTCAGTGGGAAGAAGCAGGTGGCCTCTCACGTTTGTATGTAGGTTATTGCTGAAAACATGCTCAAGTAGTAGTTACAGGAGGATCTTATTTCCAAAAGCTAAAAATGTAAAATGCCTTATTACCCTAAAAAGTATAAGTAGATATGATTTAGGTAAAAGTATAGTACCCTATACTTTTTTTCTGTCACTATTCAAGATCTCACTGTTTGAACTCAGGAACTGAATAGATTTGGATACATTTTTTTGATAAATCCCTCACTATTTGAAATTGAACTACTCACATTCCAAAGCTGAGAAGCCAAATAGATTTGGGTGAGATGGTATTGCTTATGATTCAGACTCTAGCCTTATCGCTTTTGCTTTGGATCATGAGACTTACGCTTATCACTATTATCAACATTCGTTTTTCATTTTCTTTTCTTTTTTTTTGTGAGACAGAGTCTTACTCTGTTGCCCAGGCTGGAGTACAGTGGTGCGATCTTGGCTCACTGAAACCTCTGCCTCCGAGATTCAAGGGATTCTACTGCCTCAGCCTCCCGAGTAGCTAGGATTGCAGCCACGTGCTACCACACCCGGCTAATTTTTGTATTTTTACTAGAGACGAGGTTTCACCATGTTGACCAGGCAGATCTTGAACTCCTGGACTTAAGTGATTCCCCCACCTCAGCCTCCCAAAGTGCTGGGATTACAGGTGGGAGCCACTGTGCCCGGCCAAGGGTAAGGGTTCTGTCAGTCAGTGTCTC
The DNA here is from genome assembly GCF_003255815.1 of Theropithecus gelada. Classification (NCBI taxonomy): domain Eukaryota; kingdom Metazoa; phylum Chordata; class Mammalia; order Primates; family Cercopithecidae; genus Theropithecus; species Theropithecus gelada. The sequence goes on from NC_037668.1 coordinate 141,494,385, forward strand.
TGTAGCACCCAGCCCAGATTCTGGCACACAGAAAGCATTGAATCAAAGTGAAGTGATTGAACTGTTCCTCAACAACATATTTGTCCAAATTAGACTGCTGGGACACAGCTCCTCCAGGTAAGAATTTTTAATGTTTGCTCACCAGGTAATAGAAGTTTGACTTTGTCATATGAGCCAGACACAGTGGCTCACTCCTGTAATCCCAACACTTTGGGAGGCCGAGGCAGGCAGATCACCTGAGGTCAGGAGTTCGAGTCTAGCCAGGCCAACATGGTGAATCCCCATCCCTACTACAAATACAAAAATTAGCCAGGCATGTTGGTGTAATCCCAGCTACTCAGGAGGCTGAGGCAGGAGGATCGCTTGAACCCAGGAGGCAGAGGCTGCAGTGAGCTGAGATCGTGCCATTGCACTCCAGCCTGGGCAATAAGAGCGAAACTCCGTCTCAAAAAGGAAAAAGAAGTTTGACTTTGTCATATGAAGAATGATGAAGAGCTGGGTGCAGTGGCTCACACCTGTAATCCCAACACTTTGGGAGCCAAGGCGGGTAGATCACCTGAGCTCAGGAATTCCAGACTAGCCTGGGCAACATGATGAAAAACCCTGTTTGTACAGAAAATGCAAAACTTAGCTGGGTGTGGTTGTGACTGCCTGTAGTCCCAGCTACTTGGGAGGCTGAGGTGGGAGGATCACTTGAGCACAGAAGGTTGAGGCTGCAGTGAGCCATATTTGTGCCACTGCACTCCAGCCTGGGTGACAAAGCAAGGCCCCAAAAATAAAAACGATAAAGAGACGTGTTGGCCGGGCGCAATGGCTGGCCGAGTACAGTGGCTCACACCTGAAATCCCAGCACTTTGGGAGGCTGAGGTGGGTGGATCACAAGATCAGGAGTTTGAGACCAGCCTGACCAACATGGTGAAACCTCGTCTCTACTAAAAATACAGAAATTAGCCAGGTGTGGTGGTGTGCATCTGTAATCCCAGCTACTTGGGAGGCTGAGGCAGGAGAATCGCTTGAACCTGGGAGGCGGAGGTTGCAGTGAACTGAGATGGTGCCACTGCACTCCAGCCTGGGCAACAGAGCAAGACTCCGTCTCAAAAAAAAGAGAGATGTGAATAGCTAAACATTCCACTCTTACATACATATAAATGAATATGCATACATATGTTCACCAAAATAGCAGCATAATTCATAATAGATCAAAACTAGAAACAATCCAAATGTTCATCAGCAGTAGAACAGATAAATGTGGTGTTTTTGCACACTAGAATGCAGTATGACCCAGCAGTGACAAACTGGCTGCAACAACGTGGGTGACTCTCATAGATGTTGATTGAAAGAAGCCAGTTCTTGTGTGATTCTACTGATTAATATATATAAAGTACAAAGACAAAGCCAATTGATTCCATTAGTAGGCTGATACTTAGCGAGAGGTGGTGGCTGGAAGGAAGCATGAATAAGGGCTGCCCCTGGTGTGCCAGCCATGCCCTCCTTGATCCAGGTGATGCTTATGTGGTCGTGTTTCCTTTGTGAAGATCCATCATGCTATGTGCTTATCTGGGCTCTTTTCTGCAAGTTTGTTTACTTGTGTTAAAAAGTTAACAAACTTAGCCAGGCTTGGTGGCACATGCCTGTAATCCCAGCACTTTGGGAGGACGAGGCAGGAGGATCGCTTGAGCTCAGGAGTTGGAGACCAGCCTGGGCAACATGGCGAGACCCTGTCTCTGCTAAAAATACAAAAATCAGCCAGGTGTGGTGACGTATGCCTGTAACCCCAGCTATTAGGGAGGCTGAGGCAGGAGAATCACTTGAACTGGGGAGGTGGAGGTTGCTGTGAGCCAAGATCATGCCACTGCACTCCAACCTGGGCAACAGAGCAAGACTCTGTCTCAAAAAAAAAAAAAAAAAAAAAAAGTTAACAAACTTAAGGTAAAAATTTGTATATACAGCCAGGCCCGGTGGCTCACACCTGTAATCCCAGCACTCTGGGAGGCTAAGGCGGGTGGATCACGAGGTGAGGAGATCAAGACTATCCTGGCTAACATGGTGAAACCCTGTCTCCACTAAAAATACAAAAACTAGCCGGGCGTGGTGGCGGGCGCCTGTAGTCCCAGCTACTCAAAAGGCTGAGGCAGGAGAATGGCATGAACCCGGGAGGCGGAGGTTGCAGTGAGCCAAGATACTCCAACCTGGGCGACAGAGCAAGAGTATGCCTCAAAAAACACATTTGTATATACATAATTCATGATTCTTCATCTGATTCTGAAGAAGTACTATAAATACATATTCTGAAAATTAAAAAAAATAGGGATATCAATGTTGAATATGTGGGCTGCTTAAAAGTAAAGAACCACATATAGTTTAGTATGCCTGGTGGATAAGTTAGCCACCCTTTCCTCCCTCTTTTTACCCTAAAACACCAGATACTTTGTTCATGCTGTTCTGTCTGTTTATGGTGAGAAACTGAGGTTGGAAAAAACAGAAGCTGAATTTATTGATTAACCCTCCACAAATGCCATTCTCTCTTTCTGGAAGAACTCCATTTGTGCACATAAGCTTCAAATATGTATGCCGCCAGCAAGGTTATCTGGATGAATGCCGCCTTCCGGGATTTTCCTTAGAAAGTATGTTGACACTGTGCAATCTGGTCCCACTACCACGTAAGCCTTACCCTTGAGCAGAGGAAAGAGAGACTCAGCAAAGGTGTTCCAAAGAACGCTTTCTTAGATGCAGAAGTAAAAAGTCCACATTATGTTGCAGCCATTCTGTCTTCCAAGGCCAAAGTCTCCAGATGGGAAAACTCCGGGGAAATTCCTGAGCTGCCCTTCCATCTCTGTCCTCATCGCTGCTCTTCCCGCCTTGTTCCTCAGCACCCAAGCAAGAAATCTGACATCAGCTTCAGTTCTTCTGGTTCAGTCATTTATGATTTAGAAATGTTTCGGAAATCCATCCCCTTTGTTCTCATAGACACTGACCTAATTTCAGGCTGTCGTCACCTTTCATAACTATTACTATAGCTTCCTAGTTAATCTCCTGTTCAAATCTCTTATACACTGAAACCAGAGCTGCCTTTCCAAAATGCAAATTAACCCAGCCTAGCCAACATGGCGAAACTCCATCTCTACTAAAAATGCAAAAAATCAGCTGGGCATGTTGGTGCACGCCTGAATCCCAGCTACTTGGGAGGCTGAGGCACACGAATCACTTGAACCTGAGAGGCAGAGGTTGCAGTGAGCTGAGATTGTGCCATTGCACTCCAGCATCTGTCTCAAAAAAATAAAATAAATCCTGTCACTTCTCTAAGGAACATTCTTCAGGGGCATGAATTCATTAGTCTAATTACACACGGACTTTGTAATCTGACATCAACCCACCTTTGGTACCTGTCCCTCCTCTTTCCATGATTGGATTGATTGCCATTCCATTCCAGTGCTATGTATGTTCTCTCACACCTCTGAGTTTGTGCTCATGATGTTCCCCCTTCCCAGAATGCCTCCTCCCTGCCGCCCACAGGGACTGCTTTGGGATTTCAATACCATTTCCTGAGCAGCGTTGCCTCCTCGCTCTGCTTTCGGCTCAGACTGCCTTCTGTGCTGACCTGGACTGACCAGCACTGATACTAGATCTGCTATTTAAGTGCTAGGCTAAAATTGACAATAGCATGTCCTCCCCTCATTTTGGCATGTATAGCACTTGACACACAGTAAGAACCAAATAACTTTTTTTTTTTTTTTTGGAGATGGAGTTGCTCTGTCACCCAGGCTGGAGTGCAGTGGTGCCATCTCGGCTCACTGCAACCTTCGCCTGCCAGGTTCAAGCAATTCTAATGCCTCGTTCTCCTGAGTAGCTGGGACTACAGGCTTGCACTGCTACGCCCGGCTAATTTTTGTATTTTTAGTAGAGACAGCGTTTCACCATGTTGACCAGGATGGTCTTGAATTCCTGACCTCAGGGGATCTACTTGCCTCGGCCTACAAAAGTGCTGCGATTACAGGCGTGAGGCACTGTGCCTGGCCAGCAAGTGACTTTTTATAATAATTGAACAACTGAATCACTTTATTCTATGACACAAAGCACAGTTAATAGTGAAGAGATCTGACATCATTTCCACCAAACTGAGACTTCATGGCTGGCTGAAGACAAGCCGTAAGGCTTTGGAGGTGGGGCTTCCTCTGGCATTTAGTTACTGCTGGTCAGAAGCCGTTTTAGCAATACTTGTTTCGTCTCATGCTGGGGAACCCAGGAGCCCTGAATATGGTCAAGGCATTCAAAAGAAACTTTCTAAGACCCTGGCCTACAGGAGCATTCTCTAAAACAGCTTCAAAGAGGAGATTACAGATAATTTATTACAACCAAAATTCTAATTACCTTCTTTTGTAGAGACAGGAAAATCTGCTTCCCCTTCTGGCTGATTGTGAGCCTGGTACGCAGACAATGGGTCTTCTTTGCAGATTCCAGGAAGTTTCGCTCGCTTCAACTTTCCTAAAATTAATGTTGCAGAAAGATAAATGAGTTTCACAGTAACCGAGGACTTTAGAAGTGGAGACAGTGGGTGAGGGAACTAGCATAGTCCAGGGAGCTATAGAAATGCTGTTTCACGGTGTGTAAGGAAATCAGTTTTTCAAATTAAAAAGCCATATATTAGAAAAGGGGATCAGGGCCAGGCGCCATGGCTCAGCCTGTAATTCCAGCACTTTGGAAGGCCAAGGTGGGAAGATCCCTTGAGGCCAGGAATTCAAGACTAGCTTGGGCAACATAGCAAGACCCCATCTCTAAAAAAAAGAAAAAGAAAAAGAGGCCAGGTGCGGTGGCTCACGCCTGTAATTCCAGCACTTTGGGAGGCTGAGGCAGGCGTCTCACCTGAGGTCAGGAGTTAGAGACCAGCCTGACCAACATGGTGAAACCCATCTCTACTAAAAATACAAAAATTAGCTGGGCGTGGTGGCACACGCCTGTAATCCCAACTACTCAGGAGGCTGAGGCAGGAGAATCACTTGAACCCAGGAGGCGGAGGTTGCAGTGAGCTGAGGTCGTGCCACTGCACTCCAGCCTGGGCAACAGAGCGAGACTCTGCCTCAAAAAAAAAAAATACATACATACATACATAAAATAAAATTTAAATTTAAATTTATAAAATTTAAATTTTACTTTTAAAATTTTAAAAGAAAAAGAAAAAGAATTAGCCAGTATGGTGGTGTCCCAGCTACTTGGGAGGCTGAGGCAAGAGGACTGCTTGAGCCCAGGAGATCAAGGTTGTAGTGAGCTGTGATCGTGCCACTGCTCTCCAACCTGTGTGACAGAGCAAGGCCCTGTTTCTAAAAAAATTAAAATAGGAGGTGGAGAAAAATAAAGAAAAATAAAGAAAAGGAGATGAAAAGCTAATTAATTCAACAACACTTTTTGAAGACCTACCTCATGTCTGATTTTAAAAAATTGCTTCATTTGGCCAGGTGCAGTGGATCATGCCTCTAATCCCAGCACTTTAGGAGGCCAAAACAGGAGGATCACTTGAGTCAGGAGTTTGAGACCAGCCTGAAGAACATAGTGAGACCCACATCTGTACACAAAATAAAATTAACTGGGCATCGTGGCGTGTGCCATTAGTCCCAGCTGCTCAGGAGGCTGAGGTGGAAGGATTGCTTGAGCCTGGTAGGTTCAGGTTGCAGTAACCCAAGATCCCGTCACTGCACTCAGGCCTGGGCAACAAGCAAGACACTTTCTTTTTTTGTTTGTTTTGTATTTTTTTGAGATGGATCTCACCCTGTCACCCAGGCAGTGGCGTGGTCTCGGCTCACTGCAAACTCTGCCTCCCGGTTTCAGGCAATTCTTCTGCCTCAGCTTCCTGAGTAGCTGGGATTACAGGCACGTGCCACCACACCCAGCTAATTTTTTATATTTTTGGTAAAGATGGGGTTTCACCATGTTGACCAGGCTGGTCTCAGACTCCTGACCTCAAGTGATCCGCCTGCCTTGGCCTCCCAAAGTACTGAGATTACGGGCATGAGCCACCACACCTGGCCACAGAGCAAGACACTTTCTCAAAAAAAAATTGCTTTATTTTTCTCAGCCCACTAAGAACTTGAACATTGAAGTAACAATCTCAATGAAAGATTCTTAAATTCTTTATTGCCAGCCTCAGTTTAGTCTACGCTAGATTCATTTGTGAAGAATGAAATTATTTGTATCCACTTTAATTTGGCACCTTACATGGCACGGGTTTGGAGATTCTGTGCTTTAGCAGCCAAAATGTCACAGACCTTGTTATTAATAGTTCCTGGTGGCATGGGATAGAGGAAAAAGACAGGTGGACTTAGAAACATTAGCTTGGCCAGGCACTGTGACTCACATCTGTAATCCCAGCACTTTGGGAGGCCAAGGCAGGCAGATCACTTGAGTCCATGTGTTTGAGACCAGCCTGGGTAACATGGCAGAACCCTATCTCTACAAAAAATACAAAAAATTAGCCAGGTGTGATGGCCTGTGCCTGTAATACCAGCTACTCGGGAGGCTGAGGCAGGAGGATTACTTGAGCCCAGGAAGCAGAGGTTGCAATGACCCAAGATCGTGCCACTGCGCTCCAGTCTGGGCAACACAGTAAGACTCTGTCTTGAAAATAAATAGGCCAGGCGCG